>NC_142620.1:15507121-15810151 GCF_059453375.1 Lepisosteus platostomus
TGTAAGACACAGTATAGTTTGCAGCTTGTCAAATGGCAAGTTAGCTCCACAATGGGTAAATTGAAGTAGAGCTTCCATGTTGCTGAAGTGTTCATTTCACTTAGGTTGACGGAGAGCTTGTATTTTTTATTTGAGGTAATTAGGAATTGGTAATTTCAAGTTGGAGAGGGTTACAAAATTTACAGATAATTATTGATTACAATTTTAAGAATTCTATATTGGTATCGTTGTCAGACTTTAATTGAGACACTGTTTGATAAAGGTCTGCTTGGAGAATGTTTGACCCCTATTTACCTTGTTCCTACAGGCTTTAAAAATAACTTTAAAAAGAATACGTGTATTATTTTTTATTGATGTAATTTTAGCATGACAAATCTGTCATGTTGTTATGATTATAAAAGATTTCTACATTTTGAGTAGCATTAACTTTTGAGGACAAATATTACCATTGTAACAAATTGGAGGCAACTGTTCTTTCCATCTTTCTTATTTTGATGGTAGTGCATCAAAATTCAAGTACTTTCAAGAAGCTTATGATTTTTTTTTCCAGAATAATCATACAGCCTTGCATAAGGGAAATGTTTCCTGTTTTCATACATGAATACACTTGCACTTGATTTCAATTGTGCTCTGTTCTAGATTTGTGTGTTCATTTTGAAGTAAACATTGACTTCCTGTTCCATGATATTCAATTTTGTACTTGCAAAATACTGTATTCCTGTATTTCCAAATGTTTCCAGTTTAAAGCTATTCAGTTCTGTTAAGCCCTACAAATACAATATAAATTTAAGGACTTTATATACCTGTAACTGGGCTCTTCCCAGTGTATTTAGTAGAGTATTGAAAATAAATTGAAATATATTTACACAGATTCTAATTATATATCATTAGGTTTTACTTAACATTGTTTAAATTAGACTCATACTTAGTATGACGTATCCTCAGTAACTCAGCTGTCTATTTTTATAATTTTTTGATGTCCTTCAGATGTAGTAACAGTTACCATATCAAGGCTCAAGTAACAAGCTGTAGGAAGTTTTGGTCAGTTGCTATAAAAAGACTTAGCGTAGAAAACGGCATTATTTAGATATAATTAAGCTAAATAAAGATTATGGCTGACGGTAATCATCTCGCTTTATGGATGCAAATCTCGAAGTGCCATCACCCCCAGCACATGGGTCAACTGCTACAGTCAGGCCCCATTTTTAATTTTGTATTTCTCTTAATATTTGATTTGCTAGACAGCTCCTGGCATTTATTTTAAAATATCATGGATCATGAAATTACAAAAAAACAGACTTTATGCTATTATTATTTTGTCAGCATTTAAATATATATTTTTAAAGCAGTGTGGTCCCTCTGGTTCCCTAGCCAAACTGGATTTTTATAACACGGTGAGTATGAGCAGCTCTCTAGTTCTTAAGACTCACCGAAGTCCCAACTGCATAAATAAAAAATATACTAGTATTGTACTTCCTAAAGATCTTAAACCAAATAGTCAATTATGGATATTTGGGATTTGAACCATTGTCATAGCGTGTACAGAGTTTCAAGTTTTGAAGTTAATGTTACAAATAGTAGCTTGGGTAGCTGTACAATCAATACCCTTTTCCTTGCCCGACGAGAACAGGTAATCTTTTATTTCCCATTGTTTTAGTATGACTGACGTTTTTTTTTAGATTTGCAGTCATATTAACTTGGAGCCTCATCTAAAACAAAATCCAGCAGGCAGTATGTATGTTAATTCCAGGTGCAGCCTCTTCATTAGTTTGAAATCTGCACAGAGTACATTTGAGTTATGCTTTAAATCCTGTAATTCTGGAATGCTTGTAATTCTTGCAAATGTCACCCCTTAATGTCTTTAAGAAGTTATTTTTATATTAAATAGATTAATTAACTTTCAACTAAGTTTGCATTTGTTACTTTGTAGTACATTTTTGGAGAAGGTGACTTGATGCCATTACTAATACACACGTTAGAAGGAGGAGAACTGAACAATGTTTTCCTTATACTTGTCCCAATCTATATACTGTATCATGTAGTTCCATACTTTGGACTGGTAGTTTATATAATATTGTTAAAGCAGAACATTTAATTCACAGAGGAAATGTATGCATCCAGCTGATTTAATAACACATTCCAGTGCATTTCTCCCAGTAGGAATTTTTTTTGGAACTGATGTTTTTAGGTATTAGATTACTTCTTCAGGAGGCTTGTGGTGTATCGTGCACTACAGCAATGGAAAGTCTTTCCCGTTTGGACTCATAGCATAATTACAAGGCACCCCAGGAAGTCCTTTAGGTTACAGAGTGTGGATGACTGCCAGTCACTGAAGTGGCAGAATATTTCAACATTTCTCTTTGCAATGGCAATTAGAGGAAACATATAAGTTTGTTTCAGAATATTCATTTACAACCTTTAAAGCTGTTTGATTTAAGTACATAAATATATGTGTTTGCACCATACCGTAGGATTAAGTAAGTAGGTATCAACACCGAAGAAGGCTTCACGGCCAAAATGTGTTCCTTTTCTTCTCTTTTCAAGGAATAAACCTTTACTTGTTTCTTTGCTATCTAATTCTTTGGTGAGGAACTTAAAAGAATAATGTTTTTCCTATTACTTGTGATAAAAAGGTGTAGTTTTTTTAAATGCTTAACCATAGTCTTACATTTTTTTTATCTGTAATCCTCTCATGTACTTAAGGGTGGTCTTAGAATATTTTGTTGTGTCGTGCCTTTAGTAGACATACAACTTTAATAATTCTAGGAGGGTTTTTCCCAAAGCTGCACATGATGTTCATCATATACCTGAGGGACACAGCAGCAGCCTTCATTTGAAGTTATTTTAAAATGTTTTACTGTGATATAAATCAGAAGTATCTGGAGCTGGATGTGTATAAAAACCCATGTTGTGAAATAACTCATAAACACGACGAGCCAGCTATTCACATGGAGACATGGAGACCAATATCTTTCAAGCTAACCTTTAAATTCCAATAATTATTTTAGGAAAGACAAAAAACACATCAAATACTCAAGATAAATGCTATATTTTGTGCAGCAAGCAGTGAGCATGTTCTGATACCCGTTAAAACTTCAATAGTGAATTATTTAAAAGAAAGCATAATCTTTTTTCACTCACATTTAATACATACAGAATTAAAGCTAAACTGTTATTTTTCTTGTGTTTAATGTTGAATAGTTATTGCATGTGCCTTTGTGTGCAATAGACCACACTTTCTAAAAGAGTATCCCTTGGATTTTCTGGTCCAAAAAGATGTACACTTTCTCTTGATTGATTACCTCATCAGCCTTACAGTCTCTTAATGGCCACCTGTCTAAATTCTGAGTAATTCCATCTTTCCTTAGTGTTCTTCAGTTTCTTCAGTCCTCAACTTATCCATCAGTTAAATGTGTATTTCACCAACTATTGTGGTATTACTTTTATTCAATAGGAGATACTTCATAGAAATACATTTGGAAACTGATCATATATGTGTGTGTGTTTACCAAAACTCACTCTGTTTAAGAATGCAGACCCATGGAGCATTCAGTTTTGGATCCCTACGCAGGACTAGAAATATTATCTCATGAGGGCCTGATCATACAGCACATTCCATACTGGATGAAGAAGTGATGACTGTGATAATCCCACTTCTGATTATCTTACGCCTTTCCAGCATGCTCTCAAAAGAACAAAACTGTGAGCACATAATCAATTTTGATATTATGTTTTTCATTTTAAAACACATGGAATATCTATTTTCATGATGTGCATTCCAGTGCCTTAAGGAAAATGACTTATAATATCATTGTTCTTTGATGTTGACCAAAGTAATATTTTAGTGCATACCGTTATTAATTTGTCAGATGTCTTTACAAATACCTTTTTCTTTGTAAAAAAGTAGAACCTGATCAAATATTACTTCATGTAGGTACATTTTTTAAATGCTCAGAACTTTAAAGATTAAACCCTATAACATACTTTGGGCTGCTTTCTGTAGTATGCATTTTTCATGATAGAAGGAATACCATAACATGAGTAAGAATAACTATGGTAATGTCCAGTCTTTAATAAAATCTGATATTAACACTCTTTCTAAGAATATGTATAAACACTGATTCTAATGACAAATAAAATATGAAATGCAATTTAGAAATTAAAAAATAATTTTGAGAAGAACTTGAGTGTTAAACATACTGTAAAACTTGCAGATTGCTGCATAAAAACAAATTTGATGTCACTCAGAATTTACTTCAGCTTTCTTTAATTTCTAAAGTACAGTACTTTATAATTTGTATAATCATTATCATTTTTATGAATGAAGCATAAATGTTGAAAGTTCTTCATGAGAATGCATTTCTTAGTCTTTTGTTCCTGCAAATCTGCAATGAATCAAAGTTAAAGCAAAATTTTGTGCACAGGGACAAGAGGATTTCAATACATATTTGTTGCATTTTTCACAATTTATTGTACTTCTCATATATCCAGTACTAGTCAGTTGAATACAGTGAACTATTTTTAAAACAACAGGATGCTTGTCTTAGACATCAAATATTTTCCCTCTGTTTATGGGAATTTCACATTATACATTTGTTATACATAATATTACACATATTATACATCACAATTACTTGATGTAGGTAGATTTTCATCACTGCAAGGTAAAAGTTCATTTCTCCTTGGTTAATATTGTATAGGGTTTGATTTTATAACTACTCTATTTTGACTTTTTTACAGGTTTGTACCTACCAGTAGGTAAAATCTAAAGATTATTAAAGAAGTTTTATATGAAAAAGGAATTGTGCCTTTTGAGCATTACAAGAAATGGAGCAAGTTTCTCCTTTTGGATGTGTTCAAATAAAGCCAACTACCAGTAAGAGCTGATAATTTAAGAGGTTTGTGGCCCTCAAAGTTCTATTTATCAGTTCCCTTCCTCTCTTTGAGTTTGATGTACCTTTAAATAAAGTAATGTTCCCAGATAAAAAAACACAGATTTGTGCAAGTGAACTAGTATGGAAAACTGATTACACAGGTAATCAGATACCAATACTTGTCTGATTAGAATCTTAAGCGTTCTCTGTATACTTTATTTCTGCAATGCCTTATGAAAATCTAAGGGAAAAGTGTATCTTGACTCAAAACCTGGTCCTATAAATTCACAAGATTCATGATTATTTGATCTTGAAGGCATTTTCCAAATTAATAAGCGTAAATTTGTTCATATTCTGAAAATGTTGAATGTTAATGTGAATGGTTGGGCACGTTTGGCAGGAGATTTGCTAATGTTTCACCAGCAACAGTGTTAAAGTTGATGGAAAGGGACAGACATCATCAGTAAGGGGCAATGGTGGGTGGAAGTGCATACTACAGGGTTGTGAGATACAGTAAGTACATTGATTCAAAATGCAAGGCAGAACAGGCAAACAGCCACAAATCAATTGACTGCAAGTTTCAACCTGAAGCATATGCAGCCAGTTTAATCCAAAATGGTCCACAGAGGGGGATACCATTTAAGCATTCTGATTGTTTGGTAATGTTGTGGGTTACATTGTCTTTGCATGATTTGGGTGCACTCATTCCTTAGAAGGCAAGGTCAATTAAAATTACTACTTAATGGTATTGAGTAATCATTCTAACCTCATGTCGCAGTATTTCTTTCCTACCTAGAGGAGTGTATTCCAGGATGCTAGAGCCTAATTGAATGAGCATGTGTGGTTACCCAGTGGCTTGATAAGCATGACACTGATGTTTCCATCAGAAGTTTGTCAACAATTTGAACCCAATTGAGTATTTATGGTACAGTCCAGAAGAAGGCATGAGATAGTGTTTTCCATCTCAGTCAATCAGGTGCAAGTTGATTGATTTTGATGTGGAAAAATTGTGCCACATCCCTGCTGCAAGATTCCAGATGTTATGGAGCATAGCAGCCATACTGGCTGTGTGTGTTGTCCTAACACTTTATTACGATGTGACTGTACTGTACGTTAGTGTGTGGTTTTTTGCCCAGTACCTGGTAGAACATTTAAAACCTGAAGAAGGCTCCACGGACGAAACGTTGTGTTTTCTTTCTTCTTTTTTTCAGCATGGAATAAACCTATTACTTGTTCATTTAAAACTATTGTTTAGAACTTTCCAGTCTTCTAAAATAGTTTTGAAAACCTCAAAGAATATAGTTTAGAATTTATTGTATTGCTGAGATAACCTGCAAATCCAGTTTTTCTGGACTCCTTTTGTTTGTGTCAAGTGTTTGACAATTTGGAAAACAAATAGCCATGCTCGGTTTGTAATAGGTGAAAAGGGAGTGAGAATGTGGAGGTATAAGAGAGTGTGTAACTACATCTGTGTGGACACTAATGCACATTAATAGTGCATTAGGTCATGGGGTTTCACTAGTGTCTAGAGGGTCTAATATAACTCTTAAAAGTAAACTGGAACCTTGAGTTTGAATAATAATTTCATACAGATCAGAAAAAAATGGAAGAGTAAAACATTTGGGTATTTAGAGGACTACTGGACTAGGAAAAAATGCAT
This sequence comes from Lepisosteus platostomus, assembly GCF_059453375.1. NCBI lineage: Eukaryota > Metazoa > Chordata > Actinopteri > Semionotiformes > Lepisosteidae > Lepisosteus > Lepisosteus platostomus. Next base: position 15,513,656 of record NC_142620.1, read on the forward strand.
TATATCTAAATTACTACTTGTGTTTCACTGATTTTGTACCACATGTTTAATAGAAGTAGACAAATAAGGGGGAAATATTGATTATAAAAAGTTATTAATGATATACACAATAGTGTATTAGTGGTAAAAATACAAGCCATTATACATTTTTAGGTTTGCATTCCTATTACACTAATTCTATATTAAAACTATGAATACGTAGCTTATTCTAATGATACTATAAGAGACTATATATTTAGCCAATGTTTTGATAAATTGAAAAGTGTTCATAGAAAGTTGCACAAGTGTGTTTCAAATATGATTTGCAAAAGAAAACGAGAAAAAAGACACTATTTGTTTCCAAAATTAAGCAGAAGTGGTTAGAACTTTCCAAGCAGTATGTTAAGAAGCCTGCTTCTTTTAGAAGCCTACTCTTTTAGTGCTGTTAAAGTGTAAATATTTAGCAAGTGACTTGTGTCACTCTTAAAATAGTGGAGATTACTACTGCACATGGTAAACCCATATGGAGAAAGTCAGGAAACAACTTCACAACTTCATAATGCATGCACCACCCAACTGTTAAATTTTAAGATGGTTGAAATAGTGTTTTGAAGTTATCTACATTTGGTAAGCTACGTTTGGTAGCTGTATTTTATAGAAGGACTTAAACAACCAGCCCTGTGATTCAATGCCAATACAACATGAAAATAATAACAAATATAAATACATCAGTAAGAGAAAGTTCATTTGAATGAGAAATCATTGCAGTGTATTCATGACTCACTGTACAAGAAATAAAGTACTGTACTCTGAGACCTTACCTAACACACTGAAAAGACACAAAATCTTAACAAAAGATTTGATTGCCCTATAAATATTCAAAAGTGCTAATATTTTATCATCACCATGTTTTATTGTTTCTAAGAATTTTCTTTGACTGCAGATTAAATAATTCATGAATTTATGGCTGGTCCAATTATTTTCTGTTCAACTTTTGACTAAGCAATCTCTTGTACCCTTTTAGTGCTGTTAAAGTGTAAATATTTATCAAGTGATCAAATACATCTGTAAACCATTATGGACAGACATTTGTTTTCCCATGTTCAAAAGTAGAAAGCAGTAAGATAACCTTTAGGTGTAACTCTTAATAAATGTGTGGGACATTTCAGACTACCTTTGGATGTGATTCAACTGAGTGATTCATTTGGTTTCATGACCTTCAAAAACAAAAAAGCTTTTCTTGTCAGAGTTTACTGTACCGTAGTTATTTCTCTTTTTGTGCAGATATGTTCTTTCAGGGCAGTGCATCGGGTTATAATCAGAACACTGGAGAAAGACTGTGGGATTTTTTAATTATCACATTTGTTGACACAGTTAATGGTATTCATGGATAGATATTTTTAAATGATTTAGTAAAAACTAATGTGTTACTAGCTTTCTATTCCACCAATAATTTTAGTTCACCTGTTGCAGTTATGGTTTATGTTAATTCAAAACAAATAGTATTTTTGAATGTAGAAGAGACAAAAACATAAAATGCTTTAGTATTTTTCCTTAAAATATAATGAATATGACTTAAGAAAGACATAAAATATTAGGTTGCTTAGAAGACCTAAGTGCATTGTGTAAAAGTGAGATATTTGTGAGCTAAACGTTAAAAGCTTGTTTAGTCCAGCTCCAACATTTATTGACCAATATTCTACAAGTGATATATAATAGATTGATATTAGAAACAAATGTTTCTGATTTTGAATTTATATTAAATTGAATTTGGAAAAAAGTTTAATAGAATGTGAATCTTTAAGAAATTATGTTGATTGAGTTGGGCTGCAGAAAAGCCTACAGGATTTTCCAGCCTAGTTAATGGTCCTGTTTACACTTTATCATTTTCACAGAACTTGTATTATTGTTCCAACTTGGCTGGCTATTTTTACAATGGGGCTATAAAGCCACTGGACTATGTTTTGCTGGTGCAGTGGAAAAAACCTTTTACCGCATCAGACATCATAGAGTACTGAGATAGTGAGTCATACTCCTCTATAACAGGCAACATCATCATTGTGTCAACGGTACAATAAGGTCTTCACATAGACAAAAGTGGAACTTCTGTAAGATTACTTATTTGAGATATTTTTAAACTTTGGAAGGTAAATTGCTGGAGTTTACCAAGCATATTTGCAAAATGACATGGGACCTTATTGACTGACGTCAGCCCCTTTACAGTTAAAACTTTCTTGTACAGTTCTGTCTGTACTGTACTACAAGCACTGACTAAATGAAAATTGATATATTTGTATTAGTATAATTGTTATGACTGTATTTGGACACCCCCAAGAACTTTCATTATGGAATCCCTTGACTAGTGTGTAATAAGGATAACGGGCTAGATGGGTGGAATAAAATTGTATTTTTTGTACCCTCTTTTACTGTATGTTCTTATGCATGCATTTAGGAGTATAAAATATTCATCTTCAACAGTGACATCAATTAACTAGACAAGCAATACATCAGATTTGTTTAGTGTTATTGGCATAAAACCCAATGGTTTTCTCCACATATCTAAATCCCAAATATTGTCTATGTTAATACATTTTAATTTTTAAAAAGAAGTTTTAAAATTTCTTTACGTTGAGAAGCTTCAACTAGGTTTTTATTTGTGTGACTTCAGATATACCTTCATTCTGAACCATTCTTCTTGCCCTATGGTTATAATACTTTTCTGCTATCCTGTACATGTCTACTACATTGTCAACTGTGTTCATACCGTATGCACAGTAGCTAGTCCAGCTGGAAGAGGTTTCAGTATCCCTCTGTTTTATTTGACCCTTGCGTCCTACACCTTGATTTTGAGTGTCTCTCAGTAATTAGAATTGGCATATTTGGAATTGTGATATTAACCTTACATTCAAAATCCTTAAATGCATGCAGCAGCACACTGGCCTTTCCTTGCTGTTGGCATTGGTTCTGATGTGGAGCGCAACAAGTGACTCAAACTCCAAGAATGCCAGGATCCTGTACTCTTCCACCTGTAGAAGGTACTTTATATCCTGGCTGTGGTAACTGCCTTCCAGTGACTTTTTTAATTATAACAACTCAACAAGCTTGGTTTTGCAAGTTTACAACACAGTGAAAATGTTTACATACTCTTTACATAACATTTACAGTTGTAATGGTGCTTTTAGATAGTCTGAAGGGGTCTTCTTTTCTTTTTAATAAAAAAAAATACAATATATAAATGAGGAAAAAAAAGGCATTTCACACCCCATAATCCTAGGTACCCCCTCCAAGTAGTCTGTTTAAATTAACATTTAAATAAGATCAGACAGCTGCAATTGAAGTACTGGGCCATGCAATAGGAATCTGACTGCATCAGCAGCAGAACTCCAAACCCCCACTATGCTGTCCCTGGCAACATGGATCTGAGCAGTAGAGAGTTATATATAAATAATGTAAAAATGGGCCAGAATCCAGTGATGCCAGGGGAGGGAATGCGGAGCCTCCCTATTCGGTGGCAGTATCTTTTTAGCTGCGGTCAGTCCAGTCAACCAGATCTGTGTCTGCTGCTCTGTGAGGCCAAGACAGGAGTTATCATTAAACAAATGTTCTTGATGACAGCAAGGAAGAAACAATATCCTTGTTTAGAATATTGAGCCAAGAAGAAGAATCTTGCTTACAAAACTCAATCACATCTGAGACATCTGGAGACTCCTAAAAAGTGCCTGTAGGCGCCCTATGAACAGAGTATACATAAGTGACTATGGACACACCACATGAAGTAACATCTAAATGGTATCATGTATGCTCTGTGAAGACATTTGAAGTAAAGAATTCTGTGATTAGGAATTTTGGAATTTAAATTGTCCTAAATATTGTTCCAAGATTTTTTGTTTTCATACAGTATGTAACATTCAGATTTCTGTCCCAAGTAATGGCAGCTGGGTTAAGCCATGAACAGAAGAAATGTAATTAGAGGAAGCCAATCCCTTTGCTTTGCCCAAGACGTTGACCATATTGACCACTGGGTGCATGGCCAGCCTTGCCCTCCCAGGGGGATCCATAAGTAATCGTTGCGGTACAGAGATGTACAGTAAGTACACCTGAGACAGAAAGCTTATATTGAGCAGGCAAATCCTGGAACAAATTAAATCTGGCCTCGTTAAATATATCTGTCACAATTGGAAACCTTTTATTTGTCCTAAGTGGAAAGGATAAAGGGGAATTACCTGTTTATGATTAAGGAAAATTAGAGTATAGACATGCCACATCTTCTGAAATTTTGTGAATCTATAGTCTCTTAGGGCAACAACTGGTATAAATGAAATCATAAAGTTTGAACGGAGTGATGTGTTTCTTCAAGTGGACAACAAGATATGGGAGTGTCAGGAAACTAGTCTTAAACTAGTAAGTGGTCAGTGCTTCCAAAACAAAAGAATAGAAATGGCAGAGTTAACCCCCCACAGATCTCTCAAGTGTCAGGTTAGTGAATTTTATATATTGTCACATCCCTTTCTTTTCATTTAGAACTTAAACCCAATTAATTTAAGATAATACTTCTGCGTAGATACATTTATGAAGGAATTTGGTAAGATATCTCAGTATCAAAGAATGGTTTTAATTGATAAGTATTGCACCAAAAAACGAGTAGTAATGCTTAGTAACCATTTCAAGGGAATTTTTCTTTTTTGTCATTATCTGTAAAAGTATGAGTTTAAAAAGCACTGCTTATCCCTGTGTCTAAGAGATCTTTTAGAAATGGCCAGCTTCAGTCAAATGAAAATTCCTTCACCTTATATTATGAAAACTGCATGCTGTAATATATAAGACTTTGAAACATTTTAGAATGAACAAATGTTTACCAAACATTTGTCAACCAGATACTGTATGATGATTTGCTACTGCTGTTTTATAACTGATTGCTATTGCTATACCAATCACTTATGATTTCTTGAAGAAATTTTACAGTTCTAAAAACTATACTTATCAATTTGATTTGCCCTAGAGCAACTTTTTTACATACCTGCAAGAAGACTTTGGCTTGCAAGGTCTAGAAAACATTCTTTTTACAATTATTTTAAAAGGCAACACTTGTGTGTCATTTTGCTAGCTGTTGGCTGCACATATGGTGCACAAGTGAGCATATGGAAAATTATGCTGGAGATAATTTCTCAAAGAATGCACTCCCCATGTGGAATTACTTTTGAAAACACAACTTAGGTGAGTCTTGCTGCTATGTGTTTGATTTTTTCAGACAAACAATGTATACATTTTGATAATGTGTTCCATGTGCAAGGTAATAGTTACTTTGATAACCTGCATCACTGAGGGAAGCTAATTTCTCTTTATTCTGTTGTGTGGGATTGTACTGTATATTAATGGTGATATTTGCAAGGATTGTGCAGGATATTTATTTATTGAAGCCACAATGTTGACAAAGGAATAGCAGGAGGTCAGGTTGGAAGATGGATACTTAAGTATGTAAGGTGTAATACACTGTCCTGTCATTTCTGTTTTATCTGCTGCAGTGATACCCTGTGATTTCTATTCACACTGTTTTTCTCAACAAACTAAGCATTCCAGTAAAAAATACCCTGTAAAGACCTCTTGCATTTGATTGTGGCGCAAATTAGTCTGACAAAACATTTAATTCAGCTGAATTTGGAGTCTTAAAAAATAGTTGCTGAATTATTCTAATACAGTGAAACCATGATAAAAGAATTGTAAAGCTGAAAAGGATAACATGAAAAAATGGAAATTATTTCAGGCTTAAGTAAATGCAAGCTATAAACACAATTAAACCGGAAAACATCTAAATGTGGCCATGTTTCATAAGGGGGGAGGATCACATTTAAGTTATCTAACAAAAAATCATGTTCCTTTGTTTCCACATAGTACAGATAGTTATGCACTGTAAGCCTGGTTTACATAATTTCAGTTAAATCCTTCAGATTTAGTTTTTTATAAGACTGAACTTTGTCTTGGCCAGTCCAAAACTTTCCCATTTTTTCCCTGATAAACCTGGTTGTATTAGCAGTGTGTTTTGAGTCATTGTCTAGCTGCATGATAGACCATTCGGCAAATGAGCCTAAATGCATTTTCTTGTACATAGGAAGACAAGGTGTTTTTGTACACTTCTGAAGTCATTCTGGTGCTATAGTCATTAGTTACATCATCAATAAAGGTGAGTGAGGCAGTTTCAGAGGTGGCCATGCATCTATTTTTGGTGCTGATGAGAGGTTTACATCTTCTGGTGTAGCCTTTGTAATTCTTCTGTAAAAGTTGTCTGTGAAGAGTAGATTTTGATACCTTCACCCCTGCACTGTGGAAGTCTTTGGCGATTTCAGCAACAGTTGTTTTAGAGTTTTTCTTCACAGCTCTGGTAACTTTTCTATCATGCAGTTGCTCATTGCCATTTGCTAAGTATACCAGTGGTTTCTTTCTTTTTCAGCATCCATATTGCTTTCTTTTCTTTTATAGACAATTCTCCACTTCATGTTGGTTTAGGCTTACTGACTCCAAAGGCAGACACCAAAGGGAAGAGCAAAGGCTAAATCCAAAACTACACATTCACAGTCTGTATACATGAACAGTGGAACAGGAAACAGCTGACCAATAGGAAACACCTGGCAGCCAATTGTCCGGTTACTTATGCTCACCTGAAATGGGGGGATTGGATATAAAAGGTGTTATTATTCTAAAATGATACAGCAAGTAATTACAGAATTACCCAGAAATAAAATGTGACATTCTTTACGGGTACCTCATATTTATCTTTTCATCTCAAACCAGAATTGCTTAAGTATACAGCAAGAATAGCGATTTTGAATTCCCACTCCTATGGAGTGCACTGTAAATCTCACCAATCCTCTACAGTTTAGAGGAAAACCTGTTAGTACCAGTTATTACAGACTTCCAGGGAGGCCCCCCTGCTGAAAAATAATGTCTATAGGTAGTAAGTATTTGCTAGGTATTGTTTCTAAGTGCATTAGCACCGGATTAGCCCACTTATGTTCTGTAAGTCCTTAACAATCTCCCATGTCCTTGGGTCACGTGAATTTAACATTCCACTGCAAATAGACCATTATTTAGTAGTACATTTTACAGAAACAAGTATAGTAATTGTCATTGGATTTCTTTTAGATAAATGTCTACTATGTACATGAGGTACATAGTACAGTATGAGTCAGCATTGAAGTTTTTTTAAAGCTAGTACCATTGCTTTTTTCATGGAATGTGTGGATGCGATCCTGAGGTCAATTTGCCAGTAAACAATGAGCTAGATGCTGAATGTCCCCCTCTTGTTTACAGACTTTGATCCTGTTCAATAAATCCTTACCATTACTTGTGTGTTGTCAGTTCAGAACCTACTTTACCTGGTATATACTGTAGGTCTAAAGCAAATAGCAATATATAGTAAATAGGTGTGACAGAAAGGAATCTAAAGATATACACACATAATAAGTAAAATTATGGCACTAACAAGACGTGACAATATAGGCAAATGCCTTTAAACTTGTGGTTTTGTGTTCCCTGAATAAAAATGTATTTTATTGCCCTTGATAAAGACTATAATTGCAAAATGGATGTGTTAATAAAAGATGTTCTTGGCTCTAAGCTAAATGGTAGAGATCTTATATATTAGTAAAATCCAGTGGGTTTTTTTGTCTCCCAGTGGTGTGGAATATGGAAATTGTAATAAACTTCCAAGGGTGGCTTGGCAGGCCTCAGAATCTTTTAGGACTGTGTGTTTTGCATTTTATAAGCTCCTTTTAAAAACAGCTTCTCCAATATAATAAGACACTTGCAATATTTCAGTGCCACACATATTACAGTTCAAACTATTTGTCCTTTATGATGTTAAATCGTTAGCAGATGCAAAATCTGAGGTCACTTAATTGGCCTAGTTGATCGCTGTCCTGGCATACTACTGTTTATAGCCTGATCTCAATACAAAGTGTCCTGCCCAGATTTACAGTGTGACACCATTACAATATGGTTGCTTGGTATGCAGTTTCTTTTTCTGTTTTTTTTCATTCCCTCCTTTTTCAGCAAAGCTACATAATTTTACTAAGGTGATAATTATTTCAGTCTGTTTCGCTGTAAATATTGGCAGTCCTGCATGAATTCAATTTACTGTAAGCTGTAATTTGTATTTTCAAGAGGAAAATTTGTTTTACTGGACAGCAGTTTTTAACAGACAAGCAGCAGTGGATCCTGGTTTTAAAAATATAATCCAAATGGTGGCCACCCTTTTTAATGACTAGTGTCTTTCCCTGTCTAGATATTTACTGCACCATAGACAGAGCAGTGTATCATTTATGGTGACTTTTTATATGTTCATTGGCTCTTTTCTGCAAGTCTTAAATAGTAGCGCTCCTACCTAAGGGCTAGATTACTGTATGGGCTTCTATAGAAAAGCATAATTAAGAAATCTTGATGTCAGATTATTATTGTGAAAGGTGAAACCTTAACGGATGTGCCACGTTCCATATATTTATATATTTTGTCTATCTAGCAAGTTGTTTTGAATGACAAAATATGAATGTTAATGACCTCAGCAGTTTCACAACACTGGTAACACTAGGTTCTTGGATATAAAGCAGCCATGGACAGGTGTTTCATCTCTTTTAGGGCTCTTCAGACACACTGTAGCTATAATTTCACCACTGAAACAGGTTGGTTGAACAAATGTAGTTATGGAATGTATGTACTTTTGATATTATGGAACTTAATATAATATGGGACAGCAATGACTAAATTAAATGTTTAAGTTTAATTGTTGTTCAAATGTTTAATTTTAATTAAGGTGCAAAGTGTACCGGTGGGCTGAGTTGTATTTTAACGATTTTATGACAGTCTGATGCACATTTGGTTAAATAGAACATTTTAAAATGCCCAGCTTCCTTCCTGATATCATCAATATAGGAAGATTGATAGAAATTCACCCCAAGTGTGAATGTCTGTCATAGTGGTATAATGCTTTTGAAAGTCAGTCGGTTCACTAGAGGGTCATTTGGCATCTGAAATGTATTTCTTGAATCACACGGGTTTGTGGGTGTTAGGACTGATGATTTAGTGTTTAGTGTATAATGACTGGCTTCCACACCCATCTAACTCCTATAATTCCCATTCAGATTGTTTTTATTTAATTTATGGACTGACTTTGGTCAACAGCCATAGACACCGTGTTTTGCTTCTGACTATACAATATTGTTGCAGTGTTACTGTATGTGGATTTTTCCATGCTAAATCAAACATCAGTCCTTCCCTTGCAGAACAGTCCACCATAGTTTAGGAGTAAGTCAATGCATTTAATGGTCTCTCCCATTTTAAATCTTTGGGAAAGCTGATTGTAGGTTCATCTACAAATGATGAGGTCTCAACTTGCCTTTGGAGGGTAATGACAGGTAGTATGAATCTGACTCCAGGTTACAGTATGTTAACTCTCAGGATAAATGACTTGAGTGGTAAACACAAGATACTTTAATACTTTGTTTTGGAACATCCATATTATACCAGGTGTTGTATATTTGCGATTAGTTTTCTGATGTTATGACAGGGAAGTTCTTTTAGCTTTTTTCATATTTTGTTTTTATACTGCAAAGTATTTTGATAAAAATGTACTTTTTTCTGATGGCAGCATTTCCTTAACTTTCTGTACAACATGACAAATTGCATATACAGTATACAAAAAGGCAGACCCTTTGTTTAAACATTATAGTACTGTTAAACATTATCTGTTATGGTAGAGCTGATCCCAAAGTAAGAGTTTGCAGACGAAAATGGAATACCATGGGCCAGATACCTTTGGATTAAATTGGGGTGGTTCTTTAATTCTCTTCTATTTATTTTGTGTGTTGCTTCTCTGTCAAATATTAAACATGTTGCTGTCTTCGGAGACCTAGATAAAATATTTGAGAATAAATATTATTTGAAAAATTCTCAGAGCGGTATCCTTTTGCTTAAGTAATTGGATTGATTAAATATCCATAACAGTGTTTCAACTGATGATCATGTATGTGGGAATTTTATTATTCATTTTATTTGGACATTTTTAGTTTTTGCTACCATACAACTGTAAGACAGCCTTTAAGGAGGACAGCATTATGCACTGATAATATATGAAGTTTTACAATGATTACATTCAAATGATCTTACACCATCCTTAACATAAACCTTAGAAATGGCTTGGCACTTGACGTTTGAATATTATGGTTACATTATACTTTACTCACTGAATACTCCAGTGAAAAGATAATTATGTACTATATTTATATTTTATATTTTACAGTGTTACTTTTCACAGAGATTTTGAGAGGCATGCAATGTACTTTAGCTGACTTGGATACACTCCATAAACTTTCCCAAATGTCTTTGTCATGTCAAAATGTGTGTCATTCATAGTCCATGGTCACTTTCCTTGTGACCTCTTTTTCTGTTGCCATTCTTGGTTATCTATGACTGCATGTGTCTAGGCATGCAAAAAAGCTTTGTAGTTTCTTTAAAAGGAAGAAACATATAAGACTAAACTTAATTTGAAAGCCAAAATGAATCTTTACATTTTACTATAGTTTTGAAAATAATGTTAAAATCTATCTCAACAAACTCATTTTGTGCACCACATAATAAGTATAAATTTTGTGTCTTGGAACAAAGTGGCCACTGTATTTTCAGAGCTCATTTCTCAGATGACACTTAAATTTGGCCACTCCAAACATTTATGACTCCAGCAAACAAGTGAGAAAAAAGTGGCAAGACATTTTTTCATGCATATATCTGGATCATTTTCAGTTTTGTAATTGCATATCAGCTATACAGTATTGTATGTAATATCCTCTCAGTACAGGGCACATTCGAAAATAATAAGATCTTAAATACATCTGTTTTACATAATGCAATGCCACATTATGCCACAGGGGGGAATTTCACCCCAGAAATAGTTTTCAGAAAAATGGTCTTTTCCCCTGAAGTTTTTATCATTTGTGAGAAAGAACAGAAGGAGCAAAATTGTGAAAATGACCTTGTCACTGGAAAAAAATAAATATGGAAAAAAATGGGATTTCATTCACAAAATTCTTGAAGCTTTTTTGCAGTTGATCTAATTTAAAAATCTCTCTTCTTTTTTACCTGAATAAATTTGGAACTTGCAGTTATGTGTTGCTACTTGAACAATCATCTCAAGGATTCGGTGGCTCAGTGTTTCACCTGACTTGATTCTTGGATTACCATCACAAACACAGAACAAAGGAGTTAGTTAACACTATCCTGTGTAACATTGTCCTAATTTGCCCAAGCTCATTCAGATGTTGTTGATGAGTAACAGAACAGGGAAATGAGACTTCCTATCAAAATTAGGATTAAATGTAAAGTAACATAAATTTGTTTAAATAGTTGCAAAAAATAGCATAGGGGTTAGACTACTAAAGCTAAAAAGAAAGCTTAAGTAACAGGATATACAGTATATATGTGTTTCTGTATACTATGTTATTCCTCCTTCATACCGGTAAGCATACTGGTAAGCATACACCACTACTTTAAAGGACTAAGTCATCAAAAATATAGTCCATTAAAAAACTACTCTATTTGTAGATTGATTCCAGAATATTCTTATAGACTTTTTCAGCTGACAGAACCTTTTGAGCCAAAACAAAAACATTTTGCAACTACAATTTTAATTTAAAAAATGAACAATTATATGAAATAAAATGTGATGTATGGCAGCCGACAAAAGACCTCCATCAGTCTTTCTCCTTTCAAATAACGCACAATGACTGGAGCAGATTCACCATCATCCTTCTTCAGCCTTGTCCTGAGAAAAACTGCTTTGTGGCCCTTGTAGCAGTAACTACTGTAGCGTTAGTAGCCCCCCCACCAGTTTGCACCACCACCATCACTCACTTTAGCTCATCTAAAGGCTTTTCAATGTGACATGAAGGTGACTAACTTGACCTTAGTCACCTACTCTAACATCCCAGGAAGAAGATTCCAGCCCAGAATCTATAATCTCAAAGCAGATAGAGCATAAAGGTTTTATTTACAGAGCTCTACTTTCTACTGATCTATCTTCTAATTCACACCTGATCCTGGTGACTACATACAGTACCAAAAGTAACAGAGGAAGGTAGTTAAACAAGGGGAGCTTAATTATAGGCAACCAACTTAATAGCACTGGTGCACTGTGCTGAGTTACTGACCACATAAACATCTACTAAACCTCATTTCACCACAGAGGGAATTCCCTCAGAACTAGTTTTCGCCACCCCGGGATCTTTATATAATTATTTGAAACTTGAATAGATTGGACTGGATAGGTCTGCAAGGTAGCAGAAGCATATTGGTTGTAATTAAGAAAATGGACATTTATTGCACCTTTTGTTATACTTTCAAAGGGTTCGTTTACAATTCTCATTAATAGCACTACACCACTAGAATGCAATCAGATTTCATTACATAATGCAGTTTTTCTAGCTTGTCAAATAGCTCCCATTTGGTTCCTGTAAATTATCTTAAAGACCCTAGGATCACACATTTATACCCATATACGGATTCTCAAATTCCATTATTAATGAAGTTATGCTTAAATGCATATATAATATTAGTGCAGAAAAAATGAACTTATTTAAAACAGAGCTTATGAAAATACAGCTTAGGTTTTTGTTACACCCACCTGATTTACAATAGCCAGTTTGTATGTGTTCACATCTTGACTTTCACACCCTGTGACAGCACACAGGGGAGAATAAGGAAGTGTGTGCCAACTCCTCTGACCTACCCATCTCTGAGTCATTCAGCTTTTAACACATCACTGGCTATGCAGTCGTAGCTTTGCTTCAATCCTGGTCAACTAATTTTACTTTAACTTCTGTGGTGCTCAGTCAATTTCCAGGAAACTAATGCTTGTTTTTTATCTTAATTTCCCACCTACACTACAAGCAGCATATACCAAACATCAACTTCAGCAGGCATGTGACAAGAATGTAAGATGACTATAAGATACTGTATGTATGACAAGTGAGCCTTCTCCCACTGCTGGACATTACACTGTAGATATGCAAAAAAACTGATTTCCTGTAAGATGGACATCCCACAGACTTCCTGAAAGGGATATTTAATCTTTTACCATTTATCACCTACCTTAATTTTCTCCAACACAATTAAGTGCTGTTAAATAAGTACAGACTGGAGAAAGGAGTCTACCCATTCAAAATTAGAATTTACCTTCATAAAAACATTCATTCAAATAGGTATAAGAATTAACCACAGTTCAGACTAGTACAATAATATAGCAAGAAGATTTTAACATGCAAAATGAAGTCCTGGTTTACTATTTGGAATTTTCACATGAGTTCTTAAACTTGTTTTGGTAAAATGTTTTGGTTGTAAATCAGTTTCTTGTATAAACTGCTTTAGGTCCTAGATTTGTTAACATTTTGTTGTCTACATACTGTATATATGTCGAGATAGGTAAGAAAATACTAATGTAAGGCTCTTTTCTTTTATGTTCATAATATATAACAAGAATGACATATACAGTGCTGTAACTTTTAGAATTGAAAAATGTATCTATAATTAAGCAAAAGCAATTTATCTCTGTGTGATCTTAATACATTTCTCAAATCCTTTGTGTTTTAACAGTTTATTTTGGGGAAAAGCCTTTTTCACAGTTTTAATCTCTGTAAACTTAGATCTCTGTGTGCCAGACCACCCACAAACTATGAATTTACTATGACCTCGGATTTATTTTCTAATTCTTTAGGAATGTTAAGTGATTAGGATATGTAATTTTGCAGGAATACACCCAACCACATTATAAGCTAAAATGTATCAGATAGAAAAGATACAGTATTACAGCTGAAGAAACAGTGGCATACGCAAGCAAATTTCATTTTTAACCATGCTCTGTTCTTAAGGAGTACAATGTGATTACATTCATGTCAGCTGGATAGCACGTAATTTTAGCCGTGGTTTAGTAAATCAGCTAAAGATGTTCAGTTTAATACTGTTTTTAAGGTGGACTGCTTCACTGATAATAGCATCTGTTGGTTTCTTTATATTATGTAACCCTTAAAATTGTAGCAGAATATTCGGTCTGTTATATGAATTTTGTTGTGAACAAAGGGGAGCTCTTTAATTGTGAAGGCTTGTAGTCTGTTTTTGTACTCTGTGCAGAAAAGTTGCTAGGATCCCCTGGTGCCTGCAGGAGATTAGGGGAAGCAATAGCATAAGGGTGACCAGATTAATTAGAAACAATAACATCATCAGTGCTACTGTAGGGAATACCGAGAGCTTTTGCCACAGTTTGCGGTGTCTTTAATTCAGGGTTATATTCTTTGGCAGGTTGCCTTCTTCCACGTGGCATGATCCAAATAAAAAAAAAGGCCTTTCAGCTTTCCCTGTTCCAGGTTACCTTGCAAATACAAGTTGAGCAAATGGTTTCACAATTCTGAGAACTAAGTAATTCAAGTTCCAAATAATTTAAATGCTCTACTGAGGACTTGAACACACGTTTTTTTACTGGAGCTATAGAACAAACTCTGTTTAGATTGATTACCTGTTTCAAAGAACAATATTTTCTCTTTATACTATATAAGTTATCCAAAAATCTGCTTTTATGCAATGTTCATATACAGTGCCTTGCAAGATTATGTAAGAAGTTACCATCAAAATAAAAAACAAACAGGAAATGTTTGAAATTCATAGACATTTTATTCAATGCCTTACTGTTTTTTCATATTATTTTCAGTACTTCAGTACTACAGTATTATGTTAAATACCTAGGCATTACTGTACAGTGTATATGAAACACTAAAATTAACTTTTTTAATATTTAATAACCAAATATGAATGAAACACATGCACATAATGTTATTTGTTGTCAACATATTAATGAACTGATATTTTAATTAACCATTAAAAGTATTATAAAAGTACATAATAACTTACAAAAAAGTTCACTTATAGCACCAAGTAGAACAATAATGGCATTTGGAACTGCAAAGTAACTTTTTCTTCACTCAAAAACATTTCATGGATTGGCACTTTTGCTCATGCACTTAAATCCTTTTCTATTCCCTGTAGATAGCTGAGTAGCTGCTTATCTGAGAGATATTTCTATGTTCACTGTGGCCTCTTCTAATCCTACGAATCCTTTCTGTCATTCTGTGAACTATGATCTTGCATTCAGTGAATTAAAATTCCTTGTCTTGTACGTAGATGATAAAACCCATCACCTCTCATATCCATGACCACGGCCAAAACATTGCGAGCAACTCCTCTTCCTCTATCAGCCTCAGTGTCAGGAACCCGAACTGTTACACTTTGCTGAACTGGCAAAAATGATTTGTTAGATTGTCTTCATTTTCTTGCTTGCTGCTCCGCATTAACCTTGACATCTTGTTGACTACTAAAAGCATTTCACTTGTTAACACGTAGACGGCACAAAGACGTGTGAGCCCAAATCCTTCTTCCTCTTCATCCTTACTAAAACTATTGCCACACATAACATGAGTATGCCACCCACTGTCTTGACACTGATGATCTCCACGAGTAGGTTTGGAGCACACACACGTAAATCACATGACATACTTCCCTCAGATGATATACACTGTTCTGCAAATGTTTTTTCGCTTTTCGTGGTGGGCTCAGGTTGAGCTTGGAAAACAATTTCACCCCCTCTCATTATTTACAGTATATTATCACACTTGAGTCAACAATCTCTTCTAATTCTTCCTCCTTTTTAAAATATCTTGTGGGAGATTTGATGCTTTTAAAACCAACTTTCATTTTGCAGCCAAAAAGCGTCAAGATAACCTCTGTGTACTAGCATGGTATGCTATTTTTCATTAACTGGACAAAGACTTTCAGTCCAATATCCATTTTTCCCATCCTGCATCCATGTTGTGATCATATTTAATATCTTGATTCGCTCTTTTGATGCTCCCCTGGTTTTGACTGTGGCAGTGTTTCCTGTGCACACTTTTCAGTTCAGGCCACTATTCCTTGAGGCTTGAAACAATGCTATTAGCAAACTCTCTACCATTGTCAGGCTGCTAGACAGACAGAGCTCCTATAAGAGTAAATACTGAATATCAATCTGTAATCCACCTCTTCAGCTCTTTTGGTCTTGAGAGCTTTACGAACAACAAATTTTGCAAACTGATCCGAAGATGTCACCCAGTCATTTCTTTAAAGAAGTGGGGGTGTCATTTTTTTAGCAATATGGCTTAGAAGAGCCAGCTTGAATTTTGTCTAAGACTTCATGAATTTCCTTTGCCATTTTTGTGTTTAATCCCCCTAATTTGGTATCAGTTGTGAAGTAGCCTAGTTTACTAATTTAATCAGAATCTATAGGTTAATAAGCAGCTGTCTTAATACTGTAATCTGTGGTACTCCATTAGTTCATCTGAATTTTTCACCTCTTATCCATTAACCTGTTATGAAAACAAGTACATTAATTGTTTTTTGATATTTTGTTTTTCACTTTAATTCTTTTTTTTTTGTCTCTGTTCCTTTTGTGCAGTACCCAGCATATTTTATTTGGATTTCTTTTTAATTTACAGTTAATGTTTTCGAATGTCGCTGTAGATCCTTTCCCTTGGTCAGATGGAAATCCTTCAGATATCCATTATATATGCACAGATAGCCTTTACCATATAAAGGTTTCTTTGAATAAACTGATGGGCCCTGATTTCAGATTCTTACCATGGACGCTGAATTTGTTTTGTTTGAAAAGTTTGCCTTTTTTGCCAATGATATTTGTCCCCAAAAGGACATTAACATCTTCACTTTCCTATTTGCTGTTTTGTGATCAACATTTATATTGAATTTTCAAACATAGATTAATAAATAAAAATCAGATAAGAACAAACATCAATGCTACAATCAACATTACAGTATCAATACAATAATAACATTTAATCTAAAGAACGTGTAATATTAGATTAGATTAGATCTATATTCATAGACATAAATATAGAATACACTGTACAGTATGTGTATTTACTCTTTTGAACATGCATATTTCTAATAGCTTTGGAAATTCCTTCTCAAGATTGGATGGTTTTAAGATTTGTCCTATTAATTCCAGCAGTTGTTTATTCTAAGCTCCGTTTGCTATTTTGAAAAAGAAAATAATAAAACAACAAAATTAGACTTAACATTGTTAAAGAGATTATCCTGTATTATAAATAACTTTCCTAGGTTTTCAAATGGTAATTTCTTCATCAGTTTTTTTGTGTGCAGCATTGATAGTCACCATAGTATTTAAGCTGCCACAAAACCTCATTGAGTTGTTTCTGCATGGAGATACTGTAAAATGTCTGTGAATGAGCTTTATTTAACCCCAAACAGCTTGTGGAGTACATTCATACAGTATAATACTGTCTCACACGTTTAGGTCCGTAAAATACATTTCTTAGCAGATAATGATTCTTAGCATCATTATCAATTTTTCACTACTTATGATATTCAGATATATACTGTACTTCTAAAAGACACTACAATTTTGAAAAAAAAAAGTTTTGTTCTGTGTACAAACCTGAATAAAATAAAGAAATTGCTTAGTTTGGAGTATAATATAGTGTATAACATAATGAGTATAACATAATATTATGGTCTTTGTCATTGCTTTGTATGTGAATTTACATTTTAACAGGTGTAATGTTTACAAAAGATAAAGCAAAAGTGAATGTTTATTTTTGATGAAGACAGTTTCTGGAAGGCTTCTGGCTAATTAACTGTAATTTTTAAGTAAGTTTAACTTTGTGAAAGTTTTTTTTTAATGGGCTTGAGCTTGTCAGTATTGTAGCTTTAGAGAGAACACATCAAAAACCTTCACTGTGGCCACAAGCAATTTTTGTTGTTGTGCGTGCTTTTCAAGAAAGCAATGGAAACAGATGAAAAATTATATGTTTGCTATTTGGAGATTTAAATATAACACTTTATAACATACTCTGCAGAATCAGTGCTAAAAAAATCATAAGCTCCTTCAGTCATCATTTTAAAGTAAAACACCCTGAGTGCCTTGTGGCTTGAATATAACTAAATGCATGTTCTTTTTTTTTCTTTTTTAAGAATGTCACTTTTCCCATTATTTTTATGTCATTATGTCATTTTTAAGTGGAGCTCCTGATGGTGCTTATTGCAGCAGACAATTTACAATAAGTTGAAAGCTTAACTTTGAACCAGTTTTCAGAACTCTGACTATAAGTATGCTTTTCTGTCACAACATATTTAATAACAGCCTACACTTCTTAAAATATAGTACCTACAGAAGAATATACACTTCTGACAAATTTTGTTCAAGAAAAAAGTATATTTACACAGTAAGATTATTTTGGACAGATTAATTAGCGTTGTTAAAGTCAGTGGTTTGGTAATTGTTCTTGAACTCTTTGGGTAAAAAAAATCATTATTTTTCCTTGGAAATTGGAATTTTGGAATACTGGAAAACATAGCAACAGAAGGCAGTCTCACCTAATAGACAGAATCTACTGCTTTGCAACAAAAATATTAATTTACAAAGGACACTAAATCCTGTACTAAGATCTTGTACTAAAGTTTGTTGTATTACTATTATTTTATCAGTATACAGTACCAAAAAAGCAGGCTAACGTTTAATGACACCGAGTACACAGAGTTTAGTTGTAAGAATAATATAATTCATTTGATGAAGTGGTGAGAAAATACATGGATGGATGAATTATTCTTCACTCTAACCTGAAGAGGCGCTGTATTTTAATTACTGTTAACTTAAGGTACTTGTATTTCCACCATATTGGTTTCACTGAATTGCAGTGCTTTCTAGACTTATTTATGCACCACGTAAAATAGGAACAAAAATATCATTAGCAGAAATGAAATATCATAAGCAGAGTTATTGATTGGATAATGTGCCTCACTTAAAAAATTCTAATGCTGTTATAATGTAATTATAATAGCACAGCACATAATCAATCCAAAAAACAAAAGAGACACTTTTATTCACACTTCCCACTATTGCTTCAGAGAAAATAAAAACAAAATTGACAGCAAAATTCTGCTCTTTGGAAGTGCAGTGGAAACCTCTATAACTATGTAGAGTGCTATTTTCCATGGTATGCAAGGAACAGATACACAGAAAACATCATGCTCCATCATGGCTACAGAAAGACAGAAAAATTGCTGGCAAATGATTTTTGACTACCACAGGCAGGGGATGGCTATAAAAGAATCTATAAAAAAGATCAATCTACCGTATCACATTATACTGTAGCGTCCATTATTTAGACATTTAATGCTACTGGTGTGTGGAAGCTCTCATGGGGATAGGATGAAAGTACCTTACATTAGATCTTACCACTACCAGCTGTGAAATAAGTGTTTTAGTATGCAACCATAAATCAAAAGGTTACTTTTGGAGATCTCCAATACATACAGTACTGGCATCGCCAGGATAAAAAGTGCCAAAAACTACCATTCGAAATTGTCTTCATGAATGTGGCATTCATAACTGTGTTGCAAGGAAAAGGCCTCTTTTGAAGGTGAAACACAAAATGAGATAACTCAGACTTGCATGGCAAATGAAATCAAGTTGTATAATCAGATGAAATGAAAATTTAAGTTTTTGGGGCATGCTTATGAGCATTATGTTTGGCGTAAAAAAGATTAAGATTGTGTTGAGAAATTATTTTGGAGGTATGAGTAACTTTAGAGAGCATTGTATTTAATTACACAACAGGTCCAACCTATTTGTAATTTTTTAAATAGTTTAAATGTCTTTGATGTTTTTGGCCTTTTGAACTTATGTTTTCTATTTAATTTAGTCTTTATACGGTAACTCAGATCTCTGGAACAACACATTATTTAAACTTTGAATAATGAAAATCGTGATTATTGAAAAAAGTAATCCCTAAATGTCTTTCTTTCTCATGATATCAGCATTTTAATTTCAAGAATATACTATGGCAGAGTGTTCAAACTGGAACTTTAGGGGTTCTGTGGTTTGGAAAGTGTCTCCTGCAATGCAAATCATCCAAAGATGAATGTAGCAAAACACAACTACTCTATTATCAATGAATCACACTGCCTTTTGTCACATATTCAGTAAAAATGTCAGTACAACTACTGTATTATTAATAAATCACACTGGCTTATGTCACATAATCAGTAACAGTGTCAGTGCAGACTCATTTTATACCCTGATTCAGTTTTTATATGATAGTAAGCTGTGACATCAGGGCTTAGAGAAACAGACACAAGCACCAGATTTGGTAAGGTTAAAAATGTCCTGTCCTAGATGTTTTGTGAAGTAATGCAATGACAGTATAAATTAAAATACATAAATCCTTGTACTTATATAGTGGTTTTCTGGAAACTCCACTCAAAGTTCTTTACAGTTAATGGGGAATTCCGTCCACCATTAATAATGTGTAACCCCAACCTGGATGATGCGACATCACCAGTATGCTCACCACACATATACAGTATACTGTACATGTAGTGTGACTGAGAGGGTTCCCTCTTGTTCACTAGCATTGTGATCCTTAATGCCTAAATGAGCTTTCGTGGCATAAAAAATATCTCTTTGCAATAACATTTTAAATTGAAAAAGATAAGACGACTTTCCTTATTGCAAGTTTACAAAGATGTAAGCACAGTTTTAAACTTGGAGAGTCCATATTTTAAAATAAAAAGCAAACAGTCAAACAGTAGCTCTGTAATTTACCTCAGTCAAAAAATGCATTTAAAATTAAATAGTAGGAAAAATCTTAATCCCTTGTTGGTTGTGTTCACTAGTAATGTACCACAGTTAGAAGAGGGTATCCATATTGAGCTCTAAGTTAGTTTTAACAGGTAACAGAATTTAGTGCAGCAACTAGTATTTAATTAGTAAACTGCAGCTGAAAACACATTTTGGGCACCTCCAGCATGGGGCATGGCAGCTTTTTTCCACCAGGCAAGCTGTGTAACCATAACCAGAGTTTAAAAAGGGAGTATAGCAGGAAAGGGATGATTGATTCAAACAGAGATGTGGGAATTTGGAAAGGGTCAACTTTTTAACTTTTTAACCGGATCTAATCTATGGTTAAAACCACTCTTACAGCAGTGCTATTGTTTCTTCAACATCTGTGTTTCCAAAGATGGCACCTCCTACAGTACAGTACAGGCTACTGCTGAATTGTTTCATTGCTTTTATTTTCCAGATGTTCAGATCTTTTGCTTTGTAATTTACTATAAATGCTAGCAGAACATTTGTTTGGTACACTAGATAGGAACCTATGGCCTTTTGTGTGCAGTGTGCAGATGATCTTGTGTAAGGTTAAATCTGTCTGCTTCAGATCACGTGAAAATGTGTTAAGTCAGTTTAATTAGGTGATTTATTCGTCTTCTTTGTGCAGATAGATGAATGAAAAACAGAAGGCACTTGGTCCCTGAGGATCCAGAACTGTACACGTAGCTTTGCATTAAATGTTTACATTAACAAGAAACAACACAGCTAAGTATATTGTATTCAATACATTCTGTTCTCTATAAGGAGGAAGCCTTTAGTTTTAAGCATCATTACATAAAATACTAGCACATTAGGATATCAACATGAAGCAATGACCTAAGAAGACAAGAAATGTTTGGGTTTAGATCTTATCATTTGATTGTTTCTCTTCCTACAATCACAGTCTTCCAGGGAAAACATTGATGTGTCTGCGTGCCAAAGAGCTCCCAGTAGGCTCCCCAAATTATGGTTTGTTTGGTTTAAAATTGTCTGACATTTTTTACGTTCCTTTGATTCGTTAGCAGTTAAGAGTTCAATTAACATCTGAAATTCAACAAAGGCTTATCATGTACAAACGACCCCTACTTGTTTATGTTTAATGAATATAAAGTATGTAGTGTAGGGGCTACCATGATATTTTCAAGCTTATCAATTCAGTGCTTTATTATTTGCATACGTGTATTTGACTGCATGTCTGAGTGAATGAAATGCACATTATTAAGTGTGATTTGTCTTTGCAAATAAAGGCTACAGAAAGGAGTTACAGTAGTGTTGTATTCTTTTAAAAAAGTATTTTTTTTTCTAAACAATTAAGCCCGGGGTGCAGGAAATGCCATGTTCCCTTTATACGCTGGGTTTTTCCCATGCTTTACAGATGCTCTGAAAGAGTTAGAAGTACTAGACTGCATTAAAGGATAAATAGTTTGGATCACAACTGTATTGACACCATCATGACATAAGTTCAAAATGTATCTTTATGGTTGAGAGTATAATTTTGGTGAATCCTATCTTGAAATTACATTACGTTGAGCCAATACAGTATTCTCATGTCAAGGAACAGGTTCAAGCAATACCTCATTTTACTGTGAAAAGCTATTATATATGATATTATATAAGGTATATAATATCAGTATTCATTTTTTCAGATTATAGAAAATGTTTTTGCGTTTAAGACAGAAAACAAACATTGTAACTACAATATTTCTAACTAAAAACCTGGGTTGACTCATTTTCTTAGATAGCTTTGCTTTGTGAGCAAGTAAACAATCTGACAACAACATAAATAAATTGTGATTTTCTCAGACTTAACAACACAAAATATATTTTTTAATAAGGGTCCTATGTTATCTTTTTGTATAATTATATAAAAAGTAATCTCAATTAAAATGAATTTTTTTTTTGTTTTAGATGCAGATAGCATTTTCCTTGCAATTAGCACTTTAGTTTTTGAGAAGAAATGAAGACAAGCCAAAAATACTTTAATGGTGCCATAAAGACTGGGAGTCTTGTAAAATGGGTGCCAAGAGCATATAGGAAAGTATGTAATAAAGGGACCTTTATAAAATACATGAGGCAGCATGAATTGATGCCAAACAGATGCAAAAAAGATGAAGTCAGACTAAAGGATTTATTCAATTAAAATCACATTTGAAATAAGATTTCATTATGCAGTGAGACATAATAGATGAAATTGTTAATCCTTCTCAATGAAAGTTTTCCTAGTGAGATTTTAAGGAACCTTTTACCTTGAAATGCAATGGTTAGCTTTGAGAAAAGTCAAGTCATTACCATACATTACAATTCTTTGAAAAGACATGATTCATATTTTTTGTCCTAAGGTAACTCAATACAGTGTGGAAGTGAAAATACTGTGCAAAAGTGATGCATACAGTATATACATTTGAAACATTTCTAAAATTACTGTATATGTTGAAGTTTATGCTCCACCTTTTAAAGGTTTCCCTGTGTATTGTTGATTATGGTTTAGAGCACGGCTGTAGTGATCATGAGCAATAAGCAAAAATTTGCTATAGGCAAAATAGAGATTTTCTTTGTAATATTGTCTTTATAAGGTGTATTTCGTAGTATATAGATGAGTCAAAGCCTTTAGATTCAATAAACTGCTTTATACAGTACTGTACTGTATATGCGTGTTACATACAGTACTGACCCTTATTTGTAAAGCTGAGCCTTTAGTTATCTCATTTAAGGTTTACCTGCAGTGTGGTTCACCTCAATAAGGTGATGAAGAATTGTTAATTCTAATTTTCTCTCCAGAATGTGAAATGTATGGATCAATTTCAAGGCGCCACATTCAGAAGTAATCACTTGTACAGCATAGTATTACAGTACTATACATTTATAATATTCTGTAAAATAACTCAAAGGATATTTGAGAATTTGCAGATGTCCTTGAACCAATCATTCTAACAAAACCACAATGACCATACTGTATCTATCATTCTATAGTTCCGTTCATTTATTCCTCTGTCTGCCTGTTAATTAATGTGTTACATATTTTCTTAGAATTTTAATAAAAACCATACTCTAATGGCCTTATGGCAAAGAAACGCCTAATTTTAAGGAGCACTCTGTCCATAAATGTAGTTGCTTTACTGTTCATGTAAGATATTCTGACATGATATTTGCAGGTTGTGTGCTGTTTATTGCCTTTCTGAAATATATTAGAGTGGTAATGGGTACACATGGGCAATAACACCACAGGAGTGAGTCTGCATTGCAAGGGGGTCTGCACACTAAAGTAGCTTATTATTCTTTAAGCCAGACGTAAACATTTACAGCCTTTTCAATAAATGAAGTTATTTCCTCCTTTGTTTCTATTAATGACTTTCAGCCTGCAAATGAAAAGTGAAATTTTCAGATAAAAAGAAGACTTTTGCAAATGTTCTTGATAGTAAAATAAAACTATTTGGTTCACTTACAGTTTCATGCAATATTTTGTAATAATTGTTTTTGATTTCTTGATAAATAAAGTATTTTTAATTGTTTTGTCCAATTCATATGTACTATTTGGCCCTGCTCCTTAAAACTCCTATTTAACTCATTACTGTAAGTCATCAATTGCTGGACAGAGCCATTGTGCTCAGGTGGTTAGAGACCTGAAACTACAGTATTAAGAGAAGATCAAGAATGCAATGCTTCCATACTGCTATATCCTTGAGTAAGGTACCCCAGCTGTATAAAGGGGTATGGTATAAGGTTCCTTTCATCTCACTTACAGAAGCCAGATATGTCAGAACTAGAGAGCACACCATGGCTGTGGTAAACTGTGCCAAAGCATTTATCTCTTGAGCCAACAGCCACTCAATTTACCAGAGAATTAACGGATGCCATTTGGGTTTTTTTCAATTTCAATGTTGCAGTTTTAGTTTGAACCTTCATCTTTTTGCATATTTTTTTACTTTTATGTTTTATTGTTATGCAATTATAGTCTGCTTTGTTAACCTTATTTACTGTTTTTTGTGCTTGTCTGCTCTGCTTTGGTGGTCTTTTTGTGTAGTTTTACAGGCTGTTGGTCACAGATTTGTACTCTGATGACTAAACCAGAAAAAAAATGTTAAGACTTAAATATCTGATGTTTTATAAAATAGTATGAATTGCAGTTCAGGGCAAAGGTTTTACCATAATTAGCTTCACTTTAAACATCTCCTTCTCATTGGCTTCTTCAGTAATTTGGCCAAATCCTTATTAATGCAACATACAGTAGATGCAAAATGTATTAAAGTTTATATGGCTTAACTCACCTAGCTGAGGAAATGGGAGCCTGTCCTGGAGGGCCCCTCCTCTCTGGATGAAGAATGAGCCAAGGAGCTGCTACAAGGGTAAAGAACAGTGGATAGTTCTTTGAAACCCAGTTTCAGTGGTTCCCCAAAATCCCAGTTAATGTTGCATATGAGCTTATTTATCGTAACTCGCCTGGTTGGGGGACTAGCAGTCTCTGCGTGTGAGGAACAGACTGACAGAGACAAAAGAGATAAAAGGACACCCATAACACATAGGCAGAATATGTGAATTACAGAATCTAAATATGATGTATACTATAGATATATAATTTAGAGGACCAGGACAGATTTTATTTATAAGTGGAAGCTCCAAAGAACAGATAATGTATATGACTAATGAGAAATGTTAAAAAAACAAAAACAGGCTTTATACACTGAAATATATAAATAAATAAATATCCTGACCACTCTTGTCTGTTTGATATGACTAGATCCCCCTCAAAGACTAAACCATTATACTTCAAAAGGTCTCCACTGAGGCAATGCAGATGGGAACTTGATGAGTAGAAGAGTTGAGAACATGTTCCCAGTGTTCGTGGGCTGGAGCTGGGCACAGGCACTGGGGCAGTGAGTGCTGTAAAAGAGGATGCCTGGACACAGTGCAGATTGATGCCATGTGCTCACACCCACACCAACAGAGCAGATTGAGGGTCAATGACCAGGGGGCTCCTACATGGAAAGCAGAAATGAGTGCTGGAGAAGGGGAGGGGACAAAACAATGAAGATAGGCTGGGGCTGAAGATTTAGTGGGTTGCTAGGCCACCCGAAAACTAATCAAAAGGGGAAGAGAGGAGCGTGGAGATTACATAAAGGTGGGAAAGGGGTACAGGGAAAATGTGAAGACCTGAAGGAGAAGAGCCAGAACTGAAGAGCAGACATTGTGGCAAGTGCAGGGTGCCAGTTGTTGTCCAGAGCATAGAGAAGTAGAGATTGAGGAGCAGGTGAAGCACAAAACAATTCGTGCCCTGGCTTGAAGGAGGTAGCAATGGTCATAAATGCAAGGAGACGGTGCTGTGGGAGCCTAGCAAGGAGATACAGTGGGTATAGAAAGTCACCACCCCCTTTCAAAATTTGTACCTTTTGTTGCATGACATTCTGAAAATAAAAACAAATCAGGCTTGTTCCATTTCTATTTACACAAAGTAACCCACATTAGCTAAGTGAAAATAATATTCTAAGACATTCTGAAAATTTGTAAACTTGTTTAGGAATAACCAGACACCTGACAGATCACACATCAAACGAATTGGCTCCCACCTGTGATCAATTGTGGTGATTTTGATTAGTTCAGAATAAAAGCAGCTGTTTCTAGAGGATTCCACTGCTTGGAAGTGCATTTCAAAGCAACGAATCCACAATGAGTGGAAAGGTGCTTTCAAAAGAACTTCGAGATAAAGTTGTGGAAAGGCACAAGTCAGGAGATGGGTATAAAAAGATTTCAAAAGCTTTAAGTATTCCATGGAGCACAGTCAAGACCATCATTAAGAAGTGGAAGGCGTATGGCACCACACAGACCTTGCCTAGATCAGGCTGTCCCTCCAATCTGGATGATCAAGCAAAAAGGAGACTGATCAGAGAGACTACCAAGAGGCAACTTTGAATGAGCTACAAGCCTTTATGGCAAAGACTAGTAATTCTGTGCATGTGACAACAATATCACAAGCGCTCCACAAATCTGGCCTGTATGGGAGGGTGGCAAGAATAAGCCACTCCTTAAAAAACCCACATCAAGTCTTGTTTATGTTTTGCAAAAAAGCACTTTAAAGATTCTGTGGCCAAGTGGCAAATGGAACTGTAGATAAGAGACCAAAATCGAACTTTTTGGCCAGGATGCAAAACACGGTAAAGCACAATGGTGGCAACATCCTGTTGGATGGTGCAAAATACAGGCAAATTCTTGAAGAAAACCTGCAGCCCTCAGCAATAAAGTTGAAAGTGGGAAGATGGTATACCTGTACCTTTCAACATGACAATGACCCAAAGTACCCCGACAAAGCAACCATACAGTGGCTGAAGGACAGGAAGGTGAATGTCCTTCTTGTTCTTCTTGCCTTAGTCAGAGCCCCGACCTAAATCCCATCGAAAATCTTTGGAATGACTTGAAGAGGGCAGTCCATCAACAGTCACCACGCAGTTTGACTGAGCTTGAACAATTCTGTACGGAGTAATGGGCAAATATTCCCCCCTCTAGATGTGCGAAGTTGGTAGAGATGTACAGTATCCAAACATACTCAAGCCTGTAATTCAAGCAAAAGATGCTTTCACCAAGTATTAACTCAGGGGGTGTTTGCTTATTCAACCCAGTTATTCTGCTTTTTTTCAAATGTTTTCTTTTTTCACCTGTTGCAAGGTACAATTTGTAAATAAAAAAGTCTGATTTTATTCGTCGTCTTTTTGGGCTTTAGGGCGACAAAAGGTGAAGGTGGTGACTGTCTTTACGCACTGTACATTGCAACAATGAAACAATGAAAGGTAAGGTCTAGCAACGATGAGTAAAAGAGATATCCGTCACTAGTAAGAGCAAATCAACAAATGTGAGAAAGAACTGCAAAGGGGGTGGGTGCATGGTGGCAAATATTTGTGTAGAAGAGCAGAAATGAGCAAGATTAAAAATTGGCGTCCTCCCGAACATCTGTTAAAAACACCATTTCTGTCAGCTGTGTTTCTTACAAGTGCAACCATTAAACTAATAATACCAGAATTTGAACCATTCCTGCCAATTTAGACCCACATTCTGATTATATCAATACCTTGATGAATGTTCTCAGTATGTCACTGAAATTTATTTTAAAGCTTATATTTAAAAATAAAGTGAAAATTAGCCATGCATTTACTTTGCTTTACCCATTAACCAAGTGTAGCTCCATTTATAGTTTTACATGGAAACTCATTAAACATCATGAGCTTGGCTTGATGTCTAAAAAGTGTCCTTTTAAATTCTGCCATGGAATACAGCCCTCACTACTTCCTTGCAGTAGGTTGTTTTCATTTCATGAATAGATCTTCCAGCAATGAAATGCTCCTGTTCCTGAATGGAAACTTGTGCTTTTAATATGCCACATCAACGCTTTGTCATGTGATACACTATTTTAAACAGCAATATTATTTTCTTTACATTAAGTATTATAATAAGTCTGTAGTGCTATAAAATGTTTTGTCCTTCATAAAAAAAAACTTGCAAGAAAGTTTTCCTTTTGGTATTTGTTTTACAGTTTAATATTTCAAGTAGTAGCATGAGCTCTTAATAAAAAAAACACTGCTCTGTTAATTCAGGATGTTCATTTGTATAAAAGCCTGCTATTGGTTTATACACAAATAGGTATAACACAAAAAATTTTAAATGTAAATCCCATATTTATTACCCTCTTCTTTCTCTAAACATATTAAGAGACCAATGTAAACAAATCTATACTTTATGGTCAGGTCAGACTGATTTTAAAAGATAAAAGTCTTATGATATATTTCACCTGTGATAACTTTCTGTAGGAAACGTTCTAACTAGCCGACTTCTTGTTCCTATGGTTAACACAGTGGTGATAATGTTGCACTGTGCAGTTTTGCTACAGTTGTTTCTGGCAAGTACAGTACAGTATGTCTATAGAAGACAGATGGGCCCCATATTAAAGCAAAGAAATATAACACTCTGTCAAATGGATCTTTTTACATTATTGCCATGATATGGCAGTTCTTTTGCAGTTCAGAGCACCCAGGCCTCATATATATATATTATTTTTGGTTCAAGTATAATTTTGCATTTTGTGAGGTTTGTGCTGCACTATATCCTAGAATTGTCATGACCAACTCTTAAGGAGCTAATTTGAAGCAATTCTTTGAAATTAAAAATATTAGATATTACATTTAGTTTTAAATGATTTGATTATCACCGAAAGACAACTTAGTGTGCTGTTTTTCAGTTGTTAGAGCTCCTTTGGAAACCCTTTGTCTGGAATTGTCCATTGTTATGATAAAACTAAAATAAATGAGAAAAGAAACTGAAAAAAAACATAAAGATGCTTTCAACTATTAAGAAAGAAAATATTGGATTTGATAAACTAGTAATATTTCAAGTATTTGTATTCCACAATTGTATTGTATTCCACAATTCATTCAAAACATATAGAAAAGAGCTAACTAGCTAAACAAACAGTAATATGAAAACAGAATGGTAATTAAAAGGAAAAAAGTCATTTCCAGCAAAGGGAAAAAGCAGATATATTAGATGCTATGAAACCTGTTATGAAAGTAGACCACAACCAGCTTGAGGGAAACCCTAATGTAAGAGCTTCTGTGGTCATTCCAGAATTATTTAAGCACAGATTTTTGTCCAAGTATATTGGTCACACACATATATGGTCTTTAGTAATTATTTTGGCAGATGGATCACATTAAGGCTATATTGTGAGAGTTTGTATAAAGGCCAGTAACAGAGAATAGACAGCTTTGCCTGTGGTTTTTATGGGTGGAGTAATTGGATGATGCCAGTTATGGCAGCCTTTTCCTCTGTACTGTTTCTACAAGTTGCTTTTTATAACTTGACCCTAATGTGTTCTGACGTAGCTTTAGTAAAAATACAGACTGGTTTGGCACTCCCCACAACAACAACAATAATAATAATAATAATAATAATAATAATAATAATAATAATAATAATAATAATATTAGCAATAATAATAATATAATTATTTGCAAAGTGGAAGGCTTGGCAAGTTGCTAACCTGAGCAGCGGCCATACTGTAGTTGAAAGTCATGAATGATTCTCTTTGACCTCATATTATGTTTCATGTTTCAATTTTCGCACGTTCCATCTTAACTAGAATCAGATCTGAAGCAGGAGCAGCAGCCAAAAAAGCAGGGGATTAGAACAACATTAGCTAGTGTTTATTAAGGTCATGGCCTAGCAGTTGTTGACTTTTTAGAATGATTAACACGAGATGGATAGTTGGCAGGTGCTGATTGATCCAAATGCATCGTTACAGTGCACCTACTGCATTACTTATGGAAATTATCTATCAGTTATAAAATAAATTATCTATCATGATATAATAATAATAATCTGGATAAATGCAAAGTCCTGCATATTGTTTCATTTTGAGTAATCCCTTTAGATTAGTATATAGATCTGTGTCAAGTTCACATGTAAAAGTGTCAGGGCATTCTCAAGGTACTGTATACTGTAGGTATATGAATCAAGCACCATTGGCAGTCATTTGCTGCCTCTTCTGTTTTGGCAGCACAGACATATTTCAGGGTATGCCAGATTTATCTGCGTGACACAGAGCAATATCCAGGCTTGTCCAAAGTTTAGAGTTCAATGATGTCATTTTCTTTTTAACAAGGCTGAATGCTTTCTTCACATGCATATCCAGACATTTGCTGCAGCAGGTGTTTTTAAGACGGGTCCTGGAGGATCCCTGTGTCTCCTGGTTTTCTTCTCAGCTAAGTGCCTGATTGGTACTTTCTGCTCTTCCAGAACAATTATTTGAAATATTATTTGATTTAAAATAACAAAAATGAATTCTACAAATCTTTGTTCAGATTTTTTCAGTTCTTTATCCCAATATTTCTTTATTATAGCCACACACAGATAGTGCTATTCTAAGAAGAATTAGGCTTTATTTATGCATTCTTTGTAAAACGAAGGGCCGAAAGTCAGAATTTCCTAAAAGCTCTCTACATAATTTTATTTTGTATTTTCATGCTTTTTTTCTCCTTAGCAGCCCTCCCTCCTTTAATTCATCCCTTGTTTTGTTTTTCATTGGCTCAGTGGTTAAGCTCCATTCCTACTACCCCATACGCAGAAACCTAATGGGAAGAAATTGTAAATAAGCAAGACTGGCCAAATATACTGTAGCGATGCAAGGCAGAAATGTGAAGGCTTGTGTGAAAGTCAAGACTCATGGATACCCAGAGACCCTCCCACTCCATTTAAATGGTTATTTCAAGTGCCTTAGGCTTAGGCTGTAATTTTGGTCAGATAAGTGCATATTTCAAATTGAGAAATCAACTGTTTACCTTAAACTCTTTGCTAGCAGATAAATATAGCTATCTCCTAAATTACATGAAATTATATAATGCCAGGATATCCCCTGGCTTGGCTATTTTCTACTTTGGTTGAACAATCACAAAAGAATGTTGAAAAAACCTTCTGACAAAATACACAAAATAAGAAATCATCAATTATTTTAAAAATAATCTAGGCAAGAAAATGACGTCAAACCTTAATGTATATTTTTTAAGAGGCTGGCTTCTGTTGTCAGTGGAGAAGCTGGATTCTTTAAAAAAAAGCAAATAAAACAATATTATTTTGTCCCAAAAACAGATTTTTGCTGAGGAACCTATAGTTAGTGGCACAAGTAGGGCAATAAAACTAGATTTTACAGATTGTTTTGCCCAATTATGTCAACATATTCTTTGCTCAGGAACTGTTCCAGAACACAAGGTTAACCATATTTATGACAGGCTGATTCAGGCCTATCATCATTCACACTACTTGAAGTCCATGGTATTTAAAGATGAATGATATCTAACAACAAATTTCAAATGTAGAGTATGCTTTGGTTGTCAATAATATCCTGGGAAAAGTGAGATTGCTTGTGTGGTTAGAAGCGAAGCATAAACAGTAGAATGGTTTTGTTGTGTCTGCTACTGTATGAATGAGAAATTATGTTGTACTCCTGACAAATGAGAATGTCTGTTTTTTATGTCATTATTTTGTGCAACCTGTCTTCTTATTTAACTATCTTATCTATACAAATTGGAATTTCTGAATGTTTATATGCATTTAGAATTACACTTACTAGGTTATGTACTCAGCATGTGGAATACCTGTATCATGCACAAGAATCTTGTAACCTGCAGAATGATCAAACAATTCTCAAAGCACCCCTTAGCAATCCATACACAATCTGGTATATCCCTGTTGAATGACAAAAATATTGTAACGTTCCTTTCTGTTTTTTTCTCTTAACCATGATTTACCACCATTCCTGATAGAATTATTGGCTAAATAATAATTATTTTGCTGAAAATGCTGCTGTATACAGGAATTATCTCTATTATTTACATAGAGTACATAGTTTGGCTATACCATAGGCCCACATCATTTACTATCTAATATTTGGAACTAGTATTCACCAATAAATATTTCATTAACCCAGAACAATCCTTTATTTGTTGTGTTTTTTTTAATCACAAGTGTTTTTATTTTGTATACCCCCTAGTGTTTTAGTACTGCAGGAACTGGGCAGCTCAACTCATTGACTTGGACCTTGGGTTTGTACCAGTACTTTAAGACTCAGTGCACAGTGAATCGTAGAAACCCTGGCTGACTTAAAACTCACTTAACCCTGGCAGCATTCTTCCAATCAAGCATAGCTGTTTGGGAGCTAATTATAGTCTTTCAAAATCAGAACAGTGATCTATGGTTGTAGGGCCCATGCTGTTTGTCAATTGAGATAGTTAAATCATAACAGTTCTCTTCCAATTTTTTTTAATATATACTTTTATTTAAATTGTAAGACAAGTAGCTTGGCATAGAAAAGCAGATTACTCATTTACCAAAAGCTCTTTTATATTTAACTGTTTATTCAGTTGTCAGAATTAGGATCTCTAACAGCACCAGTTGCACAACATGTGACAAGTCTAATGACTTGTTTACATGAAATGTTGTGACCTGGAGTAAATTGTGTTGGAATGTTCAGGCTGAGCTTGCTAATAATGCTGACTGGAATCTGGGCTCATGTCTGTACAAGAGAAATTGTTATTCATCTTAGTCTATAACAGGTCATAGCATCACAAATAATCACAGAAAGCTTTGCTATTCCTTATGGTTTGTCAATTTCAAACCTTGACGCAACCA
The DNA here is from genome assembly GCF_059453375.1 of Lepisosteus platostomus. Lineage (NCBI taxonomy): Eukaryota > Metazoa > Chordata > Actinopteri > Semionotiformes > Lepisosteidae > Lepisosteus > Lepisosteus platostomus. The sequence goes on from NC_142620.1 coordinate 15,546,543, forward strand.
GAGAAGTGATCCCTTTCTGCTCTTGTTTCTTATATTTCTTAAATTGTGCTCAATGCAAAATACAGCCTTAATGTATCAAAAACTTTAGTCATATTATTTGATTTATTTTGTTTCTACACCTAATAGAAGTAATCAGGCCTAAATGGGGTTTCATCTCTTCAAATGTTGAAGAGGAAACATTAAAAAAATGATAAAAAGCATAAGTATTATGACCATGTATTACATTTGAGGGCAGGTATTTTATAGCAGAAGTCATCCTCAACTGACCAAACATTCCTTATTTAAATGCCTTGGAACTGATAACTAGTTTATAGCAAAATCTAGAGAGATCTTTTTTCTGGAAACCCAGGTCCAGAAAGTTAGATTTAGAAAAGTGTGGTAATTAGGAACAAAAAGAAACTCTAGTTTTGTCCATCTTACAATCTGTCCTGGGTTTCTTCAAAGTCAACTGGAACTGACTGTACACTATGTCTTAATCTTAAGAAATGAAAAGAAAAACTTTTCAATTATGCATAAAGGGAGATATGATGAAGTAACTTAAATCCCAAGTTTCATCTCATTCTTTTTTTCATGTTAATATTGAAAGTATGACCCCTTTAAGAAAAAGAGGTGTCTGTTTATTGTTAGGGTCCTGGGACTGCTTTAGATGACTACAGGGACACACTGCCAGGAGAGAAGGTTCTTCAGGACATGAAGGAGATACGGGGTCAAGAGAGTCGACTGAAAGAGATTGAGCAGCAGCTGGAACATCTGGACCAAAATCTGGAAAGTGCTGTGAGTATAAAAAATAAAATCAGAAGCTCATTATGCAATAATCACATGCACATGGGCAAAATTTCTGCATTTAGCATTCAGATTCCTTAAAGGTTTGGGTGAAGGCATCAGTAGCAACCTTTAGTCATCAATCAACCTTCAGACTGATCAAGTATTTCATTTTTACTTTAAGCACACAGTATATAGAGCTCTTGTATGTAAAATGAGCACCTTAGGAATAAATGGAATTCACTTTTCCCACTGTCTTTGTAATCATTCGTGTATATATCAACCTGTATCAACCTCCCACTTGGCTGTCTGCATCAACCATGCATCAGGCCAAGCTGTCAGAGATAGTTGTGTGTGATTTAATACTATTCTGTGTTTTTTCTGTTCTTGCAGTCACATAAATCCCAAGCCATCTATGAGTGTCTATTTTATTACACATAAAAAGTGTGATTACATTTTTTTCTCTTTGTGGTGAAGTGAACAGGGAACCTCATTAGCTGCAAATAGTGGTGTAATCGTGATGTACTGCAGTGTAGTTGATCTCACTCTGTTACATGCTGAGAAAGACAAATTTAAAGGGATATACAGTAGATTACACTATTAGAATACAATGTTGTGAACGTTTACTTATCATTGTGCACTTTGCTTGCGTCTTAAAACATTTGAAGCTTGGCTTTGATGGTAATGTAATGTTAATGGCAAATAACAGTTGTCCTAAAACAAATGTTGTCTCTGTTTTGTAAAATTAATACTGGAAACCTAATTTTGTTACCTTATTATTATTCTTTATAGAATCTTACAATGAAGAGAGCATGTGGCTGTCTAGTACGTTCTGTCCTTACTGTAGTTTGTGAAACTTGATTACTTTCTTATAAGGAATGAATGAACATTCAGTAAAGGATTTTTGGAAAAACATCTTCAGATTTCAGTCAAGAATACTGGTCTCACCCCATTCATTTTCAGTTCCAGACACCAAAAATAAAAGTTCATACCTAACGTTGTGGTAGATCAATTAGTTCTGATCTAAGGCTGAGATAAAATAAAACAGCTGTTAAGAAGGATAAAGCAATTACCAACAACAATGGAATTAACGACTTTTAAGAATAAAGACTTGGCCATAACTAGTGCTATGGAAAGCTGTTTTCATGTGTTTTCAAAGTACTGTACAAGAACAAAGGCTTGTCTAATATTTGCATTACTGTACTGTACATGCATTCTCTCAGGAGATCTGCATCTTGTGGTGTTGAAATCGCCTTTCTTTGGAGAGAAAATAATTTTAACAAAAATGTTTCTTGCATCAGCACCATTTAAATCAAACATTCTTTTTCCATAATCCTTTCATCAAAGAGTCCTGAATAATAATATTAAATTTAGTCTATTGTTAATACAGTAAGCAGCAAACTCAAATTAAAACCAGCATCATTTTTAGAGTATATAATTTGTCTAGTTCAATATTCTTATGAATTAGATGGGCTGTTATTTACCCAAACAGATTCCACAGTCTTATTTATAAGCTATTTAATTCATTTTGTGACCCCAGCACAAGGATTCTTCGTTGCTTTTAAAAGCTTGCTGTGATGCCTTTACAAATTCCTCTACCTAGAAGCCCCTTGGAAACCATTCACTGCTGTCTCGTAATGTGAGCCTCTGTGACATTACTGACACAGAAACTCTCTGCTTCCCAAAGCCCCTGTTGCCAAGTGTTAAACGATGGAATTTTTCAGGGACAAAAGATGATGGATTTGTTTTCTGCGTTCTCTGACATTTGTGACTTTAATTTAGTGTGTAGTGAGAATGTAGGGGCATTGAATTCCAGAATTTTGCCGTGTCATTGTTCAAAGGGCATTCGCTTACAGACCCACACAATGAGTCCAAAGAAATACCTGCTTCATCACTACCTACTTATATGCACATTTTTACAATGGGCTTCTCTCTTGGAAAAAAAAAAAGAATGCTATCCTGGGACTCTTACCAATTTTCAATCATAATAAGGCTTTTTTTTCCCTTTCAGTGTTTATTTGTATACATTTCTAATGATAACAAGGAAATCAAAGATTCTTTTTCAACTTAATAAAGATACATAAAATAACAATTTATCATTATTTTTATCTTTAACTTTTTTAAGTTAAACAACTAGTTTAAATTTTTTCTGCACTAATTTAACATTTAATCCTACAAAACATGAGGTTACACTATATGTAACAAAAGGAATTGTTAATTAAGAGCTAAGTTTATTTATTTGATCAACACAGTACGAGTATAAATTGTATAATATAACTTTCACAATTAAGCCACTTAAATTAATAACAAAGTCTAAAATATTTAAGTACTTTTTGTTTGACAGAAATATTTGAAGCATCAGTATGGTATTCTCATTAAATACAGAATTCAGAAATTACTTTCTACTTTCTAGGGTTATTAAAATGCCATAATGTATACCGAATACAGTACATGTTCTGTACAAAAATTAAATTAACACATAATAAATAGTGTCTTTATAATCATATACATAAGGACTTTAATGTAAAATCAGAAATATTTAGCTAAGGTCCTGGATAAGAATAGGTTGTATAACATATTGTATGATGAGGCATGTGCAGTAAGTGAAACTGTACAAAACAGGATACCTGTTTTTTGTCAGTATTCCTGACCTATGAAAAGCTTTAGGTTAGTAGAATATCAAATTACATAAAAGTGGTTGCAGGTCTCGGGAACTGGCATTTCTAAAATATTTAGATAGTTAATTTTTCTATATATACTGTATATTGCAAATAAAGCTCCTGCTTTAACATTTTGTTCAGTTACTGAAGAAAAGGAGACAACAAATTACATACTGTATAACCAAGTACAATTAATGATACATGTATTGGACAGTTACAGTGTCTGTATCTTAATAAATGACCTAATTACTATGGGTAAACAAATGTACACAGAGAATAATTATTTCCAGTTTCATATAACACTTACACATATACTGTAGATCCCATGATATGCAATCAAGCCACCCAGAATGAACACATTTTTAATTCAGGCATACAGTATAGCAATTGAAAGGACCACCATTTTCCCTGTACCCAATATTTTTAGACAGGGGAACTAAGAATGCATAGCTGTTCATACAGTCCTATAAAATCCCCTTAAAAGTACTTGGACCTGATTTTCAGTTGTTAATATTGCTATTTATCCTTGCCATAAAAGACAGCCAATTTTGTAGATGACTTATAATGCATTCCTTTGCTTTGTTGTGAATTTAATCATTCGGCAGAGTTCATGTTTCACCATTTCAAGTCTAAATTGTTAATAGTTTGTCTTCCCATTATGAATGCACTTTTAATTTTAACCGTGCAATTATGGCTGTATGTCAGCTGTATCTAAAGATGCCAGGGTGAGGGTATTTTTTCTTAGAAAGACAGATTTATCTGTAGTGCCCCTTTGTACATTATCTTGAATTCGGCCAAGAGGTGAAGCTTGAAATTGTGGTGATTACATGGAGTACAAAAGCAGGAAAACAACAAGCAAATTCCACAAATAAGCTAATTAAGGAAAGATAGGAGGGAGACTTCCTTTTCAACCCACCTTTGAAAGCTTTCTGTAGAATTAGGAGTGCCCTCTTATCTACAAACCTTCAGAACTGTTCTTAACTAAAGAAAAATGTCTGTTATATTAAATGCTAAAACCTGTTTACACAAGTATTTACTGAGCATCAGTAACAAAAGTGCTTATAGAGCTCTAAAACTACTTTCTGTCTGATTTTCAGCAAGTTGGTAGGTTTATTTGGGTTGTTTTCCTGCTATGTTTACATTTTTGAGAAAATCAAAGCATTAACATATATCACATGGTAATTTTCTCACCAGTGCATGTACAGAAATTTTGTAATTATGGATGACAAGTTCATTTTTTACTGACTGAAAAGTAATCTAACCTTTATTAAATGAAAATGTTATTGTATGTTTTCAGCTCTTGTTTTAATTAAAAACGCAGCAGATATTTTTAATGCCTAATAATTGTCAAGCTCCTGAAAACGACAATACTGAAACTAAGTCAAGGGTAATTAAAATGTGAAAATCAATGCAGATTCCTTAATTATCAATAATAATAAATTCCAAATTTATATTGCTTTTTCATATTGTCTTTTAATGTGGTCTTTGATATGTGATATTTTGAACTGCTCTTTAGCTGTGTGCCATAGCTCAATTTTTATTGAACACATCAAAGGTATCTTATAAATGTTTCCAAAGAAATAGAAAATTAATTTTGAAACAGATTTCTGAGTAAAATATTTAGCTATAACATCTACTCAAATAAGAAATAAACTTGTCAATTCCTTTGACTGCAAGGGGGCAGTATTGAGTCATCATAAAGCAATTAGTGATGGGTAATAACACCAATTCTAGTATATAAAGAAATTCAAATTATATTCCTGAATATTGAAAGAATATCTGTTTTATCATCAGACCATTCATACTTCAAAACAAAAATGATTTCTCAATAAGACATAACCGCTTCTACAATAATAATGACATAAACACTTGTACAATAACAATAATAAACTTTATTTTATATAGCACCTTTAAAGGTGGCTTCTCAAAGTGCTTTACAGGATGACAACAACAATAAATAAGAAGAGTACACAAGATAAAACACAATTACAAATATATAGAGGAGACCGTGGATGGTGGTACTAAGAAAAGCAGAGGGGTGAAGAATGGAACCAGTTAAGTAAAGGCTTTTCTGAAGAAGAGGATTTTGAGTCTGGATTTGAAGGAGTGTAGGGAAGGTGACTCTCTGATATCCTTGGGGAGAGAGTTCCAGAGCTTGGGGGCATAACAGGAGAAGACCCTGTCACCCATACAATGTAGACGGGCTTTTGGGACAGGAAGGAGAGCAGAATTAGAAGAGCGAAGGTTGTGATGTGGGGAGATAATAGTTCAGACAGGTGCTGAGGTGCCAAGCCATGCAGAGCCTTATAGGTGAGCATGAGGATTTTAAAGTCTACACAGAATTTGACCGGAAGCCAGTGCAAGGACTCCAGGATAGGAGTAATGTGAACACTTGCACTTGACCTGGTCAGGATTCTGGCTGCTGAGTTTTGGACATACTGCAGTTTGTTCAGAGTAGATTAAGATACCCCAGCGAGTAGAGCATTACAGTAGTCAATTTGAGAGAACACAGAACACAGCTTTTCAGCCACAGTTAATGATAGCATAGGGCGTAGTCTAGCGATATTTCTGAGGTGAAAAAAAAAATGTTTTGACAGTATGCTGCACATGTGGGCCGAATGTTAAGCCAGAATTGAATATAACCCCAAGGTTTTTCAATTGCAATGCAAAAGATGTATCCAAAACAATGAAATTTAGTTTCTTGTGTCTGGTTTTGATCTTGATTCAGCCTCATTTACTTCCAATCATTTACAATACATTGTTTTCTTTTTGAATAGGTTTTCATTGAATAACAGACCGATGCTGAATTAATGGTACCACCCTTCACTTCAGGCTCAAGAACTTTTCATATGGTAGCTTAATGTTGTCATCAGTGTGTACAATATAAGCTTTTTTTCATGATCTTACAACATCCCTTAACTTTTTCTTCTTCCTTAATTTTTTACTTTTGGAATTTATGAAATAATCAAATTAAACAAGTAGTTTGTCACGCCCCACACTCTCCCTCGCAAACGACGTTACATTCCCGGAACCTCTGCTTCCCAATCTCATCCCTGATTGAACCCAGCACATTCTCACATGCATCAGATTCCTCAAATTCTCACTCCCTAACCAATCATCCAATCACACCCCTTTCCTTTCAGTATTTAAACCCCCTTCGCACACCTTCCCATGCTCACTATTGAGAAGCCTTTCTTAGTATTCTCCAGTGCGTGTTTCCAAACCTTTCGACTGATCTCCCGTTACGAATCTTCTGCTTCCGCCTCTTGACCTCGCCTTCTGGATTTTGTCTTTTGAATTGTTTTTGAATATCTCTCGTTACCGGACCCTCTGCCTCCCTTATTGACCCAGCCTTTGGATTTTGTCTCTTGGATTGTCCCTTTGCTACTCTGCGTCCTGTGGGATTCCGGTCACGCATAAGGATCCTCCTATTCCACGTATAGGTTCCCTGACATAGTTTACATAGCATAATCTTTATTTGAGAAGTACATGTAAAGCATTCCATGCTGAAAAGAGAAAAAAAGAAACACAACATTTCGACTGTGGAGCCTTCGTCTTCACATACTGACACAGCTACAGTACCAACTTGAACTACATAATCTTTATTTTGTCACTAATCGTGTGCTAATTTCCCATCTTATTAAAATAATTTGAAACAGGCACTTTGGCCATAATATGCAAACAGAGTAGTCACATACATTTTTAAATCTTTGTGTTATTTCCTAGCTATTTTTATCACACACATAGAGCCGGATGTTTTTGCAATTTCAGTTCTCATTTCTCTTAAATATCTAATTTTGATGGCATTGATGTTATTCACCAGGAGGGCTTTTGACTAGCACAATTCCAGATTTATCCCTAAGCAGAGATTTTATTTTCTCCACAAGACAAGGTTTCTTTCCAAGACTGGAAGTGATAATAAGTAAGATCCAGCTCTGGCGCAGATACTTTAAATGTGGCCTCCTAGTATCTCTTGGCTTTATTGAAAACTGTGGGATTTCCATAGATAAAAAGGCTTTACAAGGGGTGAGATTCTTTACATGCCAACCCCTCTGAAGTTTGGGAACAATAAAACCTCTCAAAATGGGATCCCCACAAGGTTTTTAATGGACTGTTGGAGTCTAACTACAAATGCTACTGTAACTGCTGAAGACATTAAATACAGTTTTAGGGGAGGCATTCCAATGACAACCTGGTAACCAAAACAATGAAGTACTTGACCGAATAACCCCACTGAAGAGTGCAGACTGTATTTTTTTTTTACAGTCTGTGTCCCACAGTAGGAAATTGAAGGGTAAACCTTAGTGTGTATAAAAACGCTGTCTAAACATTGTATATAAAATATTCCAGAGTAGAAACCATGCAAATGACAAGGTGCTCTGATGTTTTTTCAGTAGTTACCCATAATGCTGTAATTTTGCTACTGTACATCTCAGACAATTACAAGTAATTTGACTCCCATTCATCTCAAAATAAATGCTTTGCTATTTAAGTACTCCTTGCCTAGACAAGATGAAGCTAAGAATTAAACATCAGTATTGGTTAAGTCTGCATATGTTGTGAACATATTGCATCAAAGACTCTTCGATCAAATCAGGTCAGAGCTCTCTATACTCTGATAATTTCCCACACAAGCTTTGCTAGAGTTTGAGGTTGCACCTAGTGAACCTAGTGATCAGGGATGTGCCAAAGATGCTTGGCAGGAATGACATTTTGATTAATCAGAGCAAAGCATGTTAGCACATTTAACCTTGCTCAAATGGATGTGCTAATTGATATTAAGCTTAGATGTGACAGGGATGAACACACGGTTGTTGAACAAACCAATGACCATGAATTCCCTTTTCAAGAGACACCTTAAACATTAATAACATTAATTCTGTGATGACCTGGGAATAATTCTATGATATGCTGATGACATTTGGAATATTCTAAACATACGTTATTGTGATAGAACAGTTCTGGGAAGATTTCAAATGCACATTTAAATGTGCCATTGTGTGAAATTGAGGCTTATTTTTGTACTGTACCATAGAAATACATATTGCCAAGACTGAATTTATTTTTGTTGTTAATTGTGCTGTACTTAATAAGAACCTAATAAGAATCATGGTTTTCTTGTATTTGCTAGGATTTCATGTTTATTTATTTGTATGATTTATTGTCAGACTTGATGTTTTAATTCTTTTTGTTCATTTGGAGATGTTTTATAACCTGTAGTCCTTAGTGTGACCGTCGCGATTCCGCGCGGGCTTGTGCCCTCCGCCACCCGTTTCGTCCCGCAACACCTGGGGCGCGAACCCGGGTCTCTGGTGTAACGCAACAGGGAACCACCCGCATGAGCTAAAGGAGACCTCCCCCAGCCCAGGCAGCTGAGGTCCCTGCTACACGCAGGGAGGGCAGTGACGTCACCGTATCTGAATTAGCTCCGCTACATTCGGTGTTAATGTGATTTTCAACACATCACCAGTAATTAAAAAGACACAATAGTCATTGATGTTTAGATTTTGTTCTGCCTAAATAGGCAGATTTGGGACATTCTCTAAAAACAAATATGACTATTTGGTTTGTACTGCTACTTAAGTAAATTATTTTAATTTGCTATATTTGATTTGTAGTTAACAAGCCTAACTTAACCTCACCTGAGCCTCAAGGTAAAAGTAATTATAGTTTGCAGGTACTGTAACATAATGTATCCATGTTAAATTCCAATAATATAGTGGTATACTTAGGTTTTGCAGAATAGACTGAAGCACTAATAATTTTCTTTGCCAGTGATTTTCAAAACACATCAAACATTGCTTAATCATAAAATATACCTATAAAATAATTTATGTTCATTAGTGTCAAGTGAAAAATACCACATTGCATAAAAAAATAGTAAAACATTGCTGTACCAAATATAACGTGAATGCACTTGAAAGAAAGACAAATTGAATGATTAAAAATGCCTCTTACAGAGATTCGTATGATAAAAAAAATGCTAATTTAAACCATCAGTGAAAGAGCTTGGAGAATTTACAGAAATAATCGACAGTACAGTACGTGTTTTGCAACTTTGTAAAAGATTATGATTCCTGATTTCAAACAACTGCAGATTCATTTTGGAACAAACTGATTTTTATTCTGGTTCCTACTTACACTTGCCTTCGTCCTGACCATGATTATATCATACAGTAAATGAAGCTAAATGAATAGAGGACATGCTATTCTGTGTTATCCTACTTCAAAAGCTAATTTTAATACTGAAAAAGCTATGAATCACATTTTTGCTTCCACTGTTTTTTTTCCTTTTAGAGATGGACATTTTATTAAAATGCTGAAAGGAAAGGACTGCAAAACATTGACAAAATTCTGATGATTTCTATTGCCACTTACATGTACATCTGCATGCGGTTGTTGGACAAATTGTATATTAAATGTAATAATAAACATGGAGCGGTTCGCGTCCTTGTTTATTGTCTTTAGAATGTCACTTTAAGGTGTAATGTGTTGTAAAAAAATTACTATTAGGTTAGCTTCTGAGAAACAAAGCAAGAGCTCCTTTCAAATGCCAGATTTTTCCCTGGGTGACTGTCTCTGTGGAGTTTATACAGTATGTTCCTGTTCTCCCTCCCACTTCCTGGCTTCTGTACTGGCTTTTTAAATGGTTCACCCTTATTGTAGATTCTGATGGATTTTAAAAAAGATATATGTTCTTCTCAGTTTAATGTCTGATATGTCCCAGATCTGATACATCAGAATACAAATGGTGATATGTATAATATTGTGAAATGTGAGTAGGCACTAATCAATTGTGAGGCATTTCATTTGGTTTTTGGTTGCAGCTAGTGGCAAGGACATTTTTTTTTCTGGATTTCAGAACTTTTTACGTATTGCTTTGTGAGTGACATATATTAATTTTTATTTTTCTTAAAGTGTAAATTAAAGAAATGTATTCTATTTTTACAGGGTCTATTTAAAATGGAACGGGAAGTGTCTCCTTCATAACAGTTAGTTTTTAATTTGGTGATGTGAGCTGAATACATTGACAGAAAAACTACATTTTCCACCATTCCACACATGTTAAAGAATTCCATGAAGTAATATCCACAGATATCCATAATGTACATCATCTACAGCATAGTAGCCCAAGTAGGTAGCTGCATCAGTATATATAGATCGCAAAGGAACAAGTTAAGGTTTATTCCATGCCGAAAAGAGAAGAAAATAAACAACGTTTTGGCTGTGGAGCCTTCTTCAATCTACACCTAAAAATTGTATATTTTTATATTTTATTATAAAATAAAATAATCTGTTTTCTGATTTCAATTTATTCACAGTTACTAATAATCCTGTATACTGCATGCAATTTAAGAAATGATAATTCTGTGTTATATACAGTAGTATTGTGATTTACAGTACCTCATTTAGAGTTGTGGTAGCAACATGTTAAGAACATCCTGTCTCAACAATGTAATCATTGTATTTAATGAAATTGTCTCTAGTACAGTATGCATACAATACAGTATGATTAGTGCAGGAAAGCTCTAGTAAGGTTAATAAACATTTACTACTGTACTGATTTGTCTTACAACGACATGCTGCTGCATTATTTTTAGGTATTCACTGCATGGTAAATTGCAATATAAAAAAATCAGTTGTTTTGCTTATAGTGACTCCATGAAATTAATTGTTTACTGAGAATTTCCATGAAACCAGGCACATTAAAAAGCTGAGGTCCGATGAAGGCAACATTCCTAGTTATACTGTCAAGAAATATGACAAGAAATACAGTATGTAGACTAATCTAACTTAGATTTAAAAAAAACAGATAATGAATCTAGAATTCACCTAACACAAGTACCACCTGTTGTGACTGAATGCTCTTTAAAGCGGAACTGCAATGCTATTTTTATATTACAGTATAATGAATTGGCAATGATGAGTGCATTTCAAACCACAATGAAACTACCAAGTACATTGTAACAAGTAATAGGTTTATTCCATGCTGAAAAAAAGAAGAAAGAGAACACAACGTTTCGGCCGTGGAGCCTTCTTCAGGTGTGAGAGAGACAGGGCAGTAGGCAAAGGTAAAGTAGCGGGAGAACAAAGGTTGGGAGGGAGGAGGAGTGAGAGGCGGGAGCAGGGGACAGAAAGAGAGGCCAATCAAGAGGTGTGAAGTCAGAATGGGTGCAGAGAGGTGTAGATATTTGTTTAATATTGTTGTTTAATATTTTTATGAAACCGACACATACAAAGTGACATGTTTTTTAGATCCTTTAAGTATTGCAAAAAAACAGCAACCTGCCAACCAACTAAAATACATTCATATTAATTTTCAAGTTTTGCAAAAGTGCTTTATCATTTACATTGGTGGTTATTTTAAGGTCAATCACACCTAAAAGAAAAGTTCTAGCAGAACTTATATTTTTGGAGAATTTGCCATGCTCTATTCATGTACAATTACAGTACATAGTTTTTAAGACTTATTCAATAAGGCTTTTCAAAATATATATTTATGTACATGTGCTCCTTACAATGTTATTTTTTCTTTTTTAATCTTTTATTTTTTTAATTCTTAAGGAAATAATGGATTAAATAAAAAAAATGTTTTATATTGCTACAATGATTGGTATCTGTAATTATATTAATCCTTAGTGGCATCTAGTGGTGAATACAGATCACTTCATAGATTATGACAACTATAACATGACAAACTAAACACAGTATAATTTTGAGTCACTTTAGAGCTTATAACATTAGTTATAAAGTGTAGTCACTTTAGTCTGTTGTGTTATTTGCAACATTTAAAGTCAGCTTAAGGCACCTTTTTGTCAGGATAAAAAGTCTAATGATGTTTTCATTAGTCACAACAAATATATAACCAGTGTTATATTTAGATTTTGGTAATTGCATTTTATACTGTATATACAGTACCTTCCATATACTGTAAGTGTTGAGACAAAGAGGTCAAAATTGCTATTTCTGTACCTGTATATTCAAGCAATTTGGATTTGAGATTATGAATATGGGGCAAAAGTGTAGACTGTCAACTTTTATTTGTGGGTACTTCTGTGCTTATATATTGCACCTGTTCAGAATAATAACACTTTTTGTATTTAGAAATACGGTAGCACCTGTCCATTTCAGGTGGGTATAAGTATAACGATAATTGGTTCTGTGGTGTTTCTTATTGGTCAGGTGTTTTCTGTTACATCAATAGTGAACACATACTGTATAAGTGTTGTACTGTATGTGAATGTGTAGTGTTGGAGTTAACATTTGGAGTCAGGAGGCCTAAAACAGTATGAAAACTTAAGAACTGCCTATTAAAAAGAAAATAAAGTAATTTGAATGCTGAAAGAAAGAAGAATTCAATCAGAACCATAGCACAGAAACTGGACATAGCAAAATCAACAATCTGAAATATCTTACAATCAGCAACAACCAGGCTGGCCTAGGAAAGCAACTCCAATTGATGATAGAAAAAACTCTCAAACAACAGTCTCTGAAATTACAACCACTCCACAGTGCAGGAGTGAAGGTATCACAACCTACTCTTTGCAGAAGACTTCAACAGCAGAATGTACAAAAAATAGAATGGCTAGATTACAGTTTGCTAAAAAGTACGGAGATGAGCCAGTAGAGTTCTGGAACAAAGTGTTATGGACAGATGAGACAAAGATAAACCTTTTGATAGATAAACTATCAAAGTGATGGTAAAGTGAAAGTGTGGAGAATGGAATGAATTGTAGACGATCCAAAGCATACCACTTCATCTGTGAAACATGGTGGAGGTAGTGTCATGGCTTGGGCATGCCTTTGGAGCTGACTTCATCTTTATTGACTATATAATTAATGACTATAGCAGCAGGATGACTTTAGAAGTGTACAGAAACTCCTTGTCTGCTTATGTAAAAGAAAATACTTCCTGACTCATTGGCTGGAATTCAATCATGCAACAAGACAGTGACCCAAAACACACTGCCAATGCAACCAAGGAGTTCATCAGGGGAAAAGGGTGGGAAGTCTTAGACTGGTCAAGTCATTCTTCTGATATAAATCCAATAGAGCATACATTTCACTTGCTCAAAAGGAGACTGTAGTCAGAAACCCCCCAAAACAGTGAGTGAAAATTGCTGCAACAAAGGCTTGGCAAGCATTTCAAAAGGACAAACCAAGAGTTTGGTGATGTTAATGGATCACAGGTTTGATGCAGTTACAGTTTTGTGTGCAAAGGATTTGCAACCACATGCAGTTATATTTTTTATTCTTTTTAAATTTACTTTAAGTTACTTTGTCCCAGTACTTATGCTCAGCAAAAACGGATGGATGGAACACAAAAATTGGGATTATTCTAAAACATTTAAGCGTGCTGTAAATTATATGTGCAGAAATACCCAGAAAATAAAGGTGACAATCTGCACTTTTGCCACATATCTATTTTTTCACATCAAATCTGAATTGCTTAAGCATACTGCAAAAAACAACAATTTTGACTTCTGTGTCCCAACACTTATGAAGTGTCCTGTATATACTGACTGTATCATCCACCCTTTATGAGAAAGCCAGGTGTCCTTATGAATGATGGTCGAGGCCTGTCCTGAAAGCACAGGGTGGAAGGCAGGACTCCTCACTACCTAGATGGGACAGTTGTATATTGCAGGACCATAGATAATAGGACAATTTAGAATACCAGTTAGTCTTAACCAGCATGTGTCTGGGGTCAACAACAGAGAAAAGTACATGCTAACATGCGGAGAAAAGACATTCTCTGCAGATACAGTAGGTAGCAGTCAAATAGATGGTAGGCCTCTGCATTTGTAACTACAAGGTTGTAGACCTACATTCCGGGTGGGACAATACTCTTGTATCCTCCAGTAGGGTACTTCACTCAGATGCTTCAGTAAAATGTGCAAATGTATAAATGAGTACCAATGTAGGTCACTTTGAATAAAAGCATTAAGCTGTGTGGCAACATCTCTAAGTACCATGCTACTGTGTTGCCCTATTATTAATTTTAATAAACAATATTACTGTATAACCAGTAATAAACAGTACTTGATTATATTACAGTATATTCATGTCCTAAAATCTTTCATCCCTGTGAAAATGAAGGTCTCTTTAATTGAAGAGTAGTTAAAAATGATGCAATTGTACAGTATATGGTGATATAAAATGGACCTAAGCATGTAATTACAGTAATTAAAATGTATCATGGGTCTTAAGATTCAGAGGTTATGAACCAGTTACAGTGCTACAGCTTAGAATCAGATAGCAGGTCATTTGTACTGTAAGTCATAACATAAGATTGTGCAAATGTAAAACCCACTTCTTTCAATGTCTCTTCTGTCACTGAATATGTCTAATGTACAGAAAAACACTAAAGAAAGAAAACTAAAGATGGTCTTTCTGCTTTAGGTATTAATGAAGGCAAAATCTAATTTAATTTACCACCATTACATCCCATACAAAATTAAGCTTTGTTGTGTCTGGCCTTGGTTTATTGAATTTGTTCCCAGAAGGTAATTATGTAGAGCACCCTCTCTGTGGAGAAGCATCCCTTGGTTCACACAGCAGCTGAACAGCTTCATTTTACTTTAAAGCTGTTTGAAAAGAGGAAGAAAACAAGGCAGACGGCCTTAAATGTGCTCTTCTGGACCTAATCAGCCTGACTTATGCCTGTTTCACACTGCAATAGCTGCTACCTGGTTACAGCCAAACAAGGTCTGGCCTTGCTCTACTTGTTTAGCTGTTAAATTTACATGGTAATTGCTGTGGCTAAAGATATAATAGCTGGCCTTTGCCAAAATTAGGACTTTCTACAAAGATAACATTGACAAGGTTTGTGATCTGGTAAATCTGGAGAGTAAAGGATTTCTTCGTCTTTTCTCAAAGCCACAAAGTGGCATTTCTATAATTGAATGGAAGGGGATTTTAATATCCTGACATAGGCAGCAATTGTGTATTCCACTTGCAAATAAGTTTGCAGAACAATTAAAAAAAAGATAACAAAGGAGTAAAACCTCACAAGCACTTCATTTTAGCTGTTTCTGGTCCGGTGGCTACATCTGACTCCTTGGACACTAATGTTTGTGAAAGGAAAAGGTAGCTAAGAAGATTAAAAGTCTTGATTGTTTCCTCTTTGAATAGTACCTCCTGGTTAACACTGAGGTTATAAGACAAAGAAATCCTATTGGACCTCTTGTACTTCGAAAAAGACTTTCTACTGTTGTACTATTTTTTGAAACCTCAATTTTTTAACTTTTATATTGTCAAAAGTAATTGTTTTGTGGAACCTTTTATTTGATACTCTTTTGTTTGCTTGTTTCTGTGTCACTGAGATATCCTGTGAGCACATATAAAACAGATTACCAAACTTTACGTTTGATTACTTAGAGTTATGTTTGATTAAAAATCCATAATTTTTAATATGAGTCATGTTCTTCATCTGATTTGTATCCCAGATGTACTGTACAATACCTATACTGTAGAATTATATTAGAGCTACACCAGATAGAATATACAGTATTAATGAGGTTGGAGCCCCAATTCTGCTGTTTATGTAAGGAGCAATTTAGCCCATTAGTCAATATCTCTTTTGAAGATAGGGGAAAGCCTTTAGAATACAAGGAGACTATGCAAATTCCACACACAAGGTGTGCCAGAACAGAATCAAACCCTTTGCCCTAGGACTTTGAGGCCCCAGCTCTAACAAACTACACAACACTCATAATAATTACTATGGGTGTTCTCCAGTTATCTGTGTTGAAAACCAATATACATTAATTTAATATACGTTTAATACAACGTCAGTTGTGACCCATTGTTTTATTTTTTTAAACTAGACTTTACTGTAAATCACTGGAGGTTTAATCAATTACGATGTACTTCCTTGAGTTGTGGGACTTAAGCAAAGATGGATAAACAGCACCGGACAACACAATAGCCGTTGATACCCTTCTATGAGTTTTAGTATACCTTTAAGACAATGTAATGGATTATCATTAATAATATTAGGTGTTAAGGGAATGTTACTAAGAATCTAGCACTTTTTGAAGTTTTGGCATCAATATTTCACTTAGTTAATCCGCATGTTGTAGAATAATGCCAAACAATGAAATGTGTGGCAGTGCTGTGAATGTAGTGTGTTTTTCATTATTTCAAGATTTCCCAAAGCGCTTTGCAAACAAAACAAAAATCTAGATACTGTATGTACTTTATAGCAGAGTGAACACAAAGCCATAACATTGGATTGTCTTTTAACAAATCAACTTTAATGTTAACAACTGTGTAGGTCCTAGTCTACTTCAGTCTACTAAACTCAGTGCTACTAGAGTAGGTTATAAACACTTTCTTGTGAAGTACACAGGAAATTCCATAGGCACAGCTTTGTGTTGATGTGTTTCCATGGAGTGTTTACTTTATGCAAGTTTAGAAACTGATGTAAATGCTCAAAAATGAATCTAAAAGGGTAAAGTCAATGTTTATATTTTGGCTGACAAATGGAAATAATATCAAGCAACTTGCCGCAGCTCGGCTATAATTTTGTAGAAGTGTAGCTACAAAAGTGTAAGGCTAATCTCTTTTAAGTATTGAAACTTTGAAGCCAGACTTCAATTGGAATGTTGATCTAATTTAAGATTACTGCTTAACCACTGTGCATTAAACTTCAAAAATATCTTGGACCGTGCCCTTCGATGTCTGAAGGCACACAGCCATAGTACTTCCCTAGAAATATAAGACAAATGGCCAGCTGTATGTCACCCTCAGGGTGTTAGGGCTTCACTTACAAATTTTAGTTTGTAAAGAATATTTCAATTTTCTTTACCTGACCTAAACTGATAAAATAACTTGGCACTCATGTTCCTTTCAAAAAGCAAAAAAAGAAGGTCTTCAAAGATGGAAGAGTCACAGAGTGTGCTGTGTCACAATATCACATGAAGTCCTGTGTTCATGTGACCTTTCATTTAATAATATTCGGTTGTGTGCTGAGATTTAGCTCTTTTGTCTTGTACTTTGCTTACATACTCCTGGAAGCTCTAGGGGGTGATGATATTTGAATTATTGTACTTTTTAACTCAAGATACCATGCTGTTGTCTATTTTTAAGAAAAAAAAAAAGATTTTTCAGAACTGGGTACATAAAACTAGATATTTTAATAAATGAGAAACCTGTGCATTGCAATAAAAATTACATTACAATGACAGCATTTGCTGAATTCTTGAAATTGCAAGAAACGTAAAATTCTTCCCCCTGCTGATGCATAGAAACAGAAATACTAGTGTTGTTAATTCTATAGTAAAAGCCTTCGTAGCACTATCAGACCTGGGCTTTCTCTCAGCAGCTGTGCCACTGAGATGATTTTAATCCTCTTAAAATTCCACACCCAGGAGCAATGGAGGACAGGCTGTCTCCACAAAGGCCATCTTTCTGAAGCAGTAACAGTAAAGCTTTTCTAAAAGACCACAGTATGCTTGTAATTCTTTCCTTTGTTTTTACAGCAGTAAATATTTTTAAAATATGAATTTTATATTTCAGACTAGCTCCTCATGACACCTGTCATGCGTTACTGAAGCTAGAACAAACTGTACAGTATCTGAAACATGCTTTGACTGTAAAATTCCAGGTCCGTTGGGTAAAATTGAATGGGCAGTCACTTAAAAAATAGTTGATTTGGAAAAGGAGCAAAACCACTCCACAAAAAAATAAAAAAACTGAACTATTCTTATATCTTTTAATATAAGTATTAATATAAGTATTGTCATGGATTTAATTAAACAGGAAATAATGGATTACTAAAGTGTTTAAATATTGCATGTATTTTCCTAGTGTGAACTTTATTGTTAAAATCTAAGCACAATGTTATTTTATGATTTTAGGAATGTAAGGTTGCGTAACAGTTATTTTTAATAGTTTTCTAGCTTTTTGTATAGATTAAGAGCAAAATGATAGGTCTGCATTAAGCACAGGATAAATATTTATCTAGGGAAAAGTTTAAGCATATTTAACAAATGCTTTAACAAACGTTCTATCCATTCAGGTTCTGCCCATCCGAAGCAGATTTGAAATATTAGATACCGTGAAATCTACATTCATTTAATACTGAAGGGAAAAAGATGGGTAAAAATGATTAAAAGACGAGGGAGAGATCATCTTTTTTTCCGATCAGTTATCTGGTTATTTTGTTTAATTCTTTTTTTTGTGCTTAAGTATATGATAAGTGAGTGGAACACAATATTTAACTCAAGATAAAAAAATAATGGATTTACTTAATATGTATTTGACAACAGTTTTTTACTGTTTACAGTTTTTACTTCACAAGTAATGTTTAATCTTAAATGAATGTATTTTGACAGCGATTAGGTAAACAGATGTATCGTGAATGTATCGTGAAAGAAAATCAACTTTTGTTGCATCAAAGGAGAATAAAAAGTAGATACTTAATGTGTATACAGAGTGAGAAAAAATGAAGAAGAGACAAAGCATCTTAAGAAGGCTGTAATTTTTCAGCCTGTTTCTTCAAGTTTGACATGGACTCATCAGTCCTCTAATTTACAATAGAGTATGAAGAGTGACAAGTGACTTAAAGCTAAATACATATGTGGTCAAACTGCAGAGGTAATTTGCAGGCATATTATTTTAGGCTTTAAAAGGAAGACTTAACGAATTAAATAAACACATGCTTTTAAAAGAAGTGGATGTGGATAGTTTAAGGTAGATGAAAGAAAAGAAATGTACCTTATCTTCCCATTAAATATTTTAAAATGCCCTTGAAAATATCTTCAACTTCAACACTTTTATCATCTGACTCTGTAATTTTGAGAGCTTTCCTACTTTTTCATTATAAGCTGTTTGATCTCAGGACCAGAAAACCAGTACTTATGTAGTTCTTAAAAAGGCTATTCCTTAATTTTTTTAATTTTTTGCAAAAAGGAGCTGAACATATTGAGGCTTTAGGCATTGCGCTGTTTATATTTTAATAAATTTAGCACAGTAATAATTGTTAAATACTTTTTGTGTAAATAATTTTGAGTGCCTAATTTGAATAATTAAAAAATTGTTTTGAACAGATGACATTACTGTAATTAAGTGTGTAATATGAACCTGATTACATACAGTATACAGTTAATAATATGTAATCCCTACTTTTAGAAAAGCCATAAACAATATGCTGTATACAAAAACAGTAAGTGTGGAATGTGCAACAGTGTACTCTGAAACAAGTCCTAGTCCTGTATTCTGAATAATAAAATAGAAAGGCTACTGCCTTTGGAGTAGCTTCAAAGAGAATTGTGGTGAATAAATCCTGGAGCATCACCATGCTGAGCTGAGGAAGAGAGCTAGAATAGCCCCCTGTTTCTACCTAATGTTGCATCATTGGGGGGAATCAAGAAGCATTAGGAGAGGCACAGGAACATTCCAGTGATTTGTGTGAGTATGTGTTCATTTTCATGCGAGACAGAATGCAAGTGGATTGACTAAAAAGCCGAGCCCTGCAGGTAATAATTCTGCTCTTGGTCTGTAAATCCCCTTGCAAGCAGATGGGAAAAAGAGAGCTTTCATCTCTTTGGGAAATAAGTGAAAGTATAGAGCACCACTGAGATGTGCTTGCCTTTGTTAGTGTCTGGACAAGAAGACTGATGATTTTCACACTTTGGTGAGCTTCAGGGCTTTTTTGCTATCCACGTTCAGTTATATATTTAGTTTCTTTTTTTTTTCCATAAGACATTAATCTTACTAGTATTTGTATCTATCATTAGTACCTCACGTAAACACCACCAGTCAATTTGTACTGGAAATGTAATCATTCCCACCCTCTTTAAAAACTCAAAAGCACCTTCAGTGCGATAGCTCAACATTTTGATTGCAGTTAACATTTTTTACATGCACAGACCTTTTGTACACAATGAAATGCCAATATAGAAACATATCCAATTAAAACGAATTATATTAATGAGAATGTTATTCAAAGTTGTTTCAATTAATGCCTTGAATATTTTAATGATCCCTGACCTTAGTTTTGCTACTTTTTATTTCATTTAGAGCTAAAAAGACAAACCACTAGATTTCTGATTTCAAACAAAATACTTCATCAATGTGTTCTAAACTGTAGATTGCTTATACCATTAATAATCCAGTTTTTCCAGTTTCTTCCCCAGTTGTCTTTCCTTGTGAATGTTTTATCCCATTAACATTAGTATATTATGTTTTGAGACAGTTTGTTAGCAAGTTGTGTAAGATGATGAAGACGATAAGTGTATTAACAGTGTTCTAATGTCAGTCTTTATTAAAGCATGTTAAAGTTACCGTTTTCCATACTTGCATTGTGTCTTTTGTATTTAGTGTTAAAAAATGACCCATTCTGGATTCACAATAGTACCAAGATAAATCCCATTCATCTATATCTGTAGGTGCAATCTTGACCTTTTGTCTAAACTCGTAACTCTGAGGTCAGCAGTTCTCCCAGCTAGTGTCATTAACCATGATGGATTGTGTAGTACATCATGCTTCTGCTAACATCAGTGGATTGTCAAAGCCTCAATTTATATCTTCCCTTTTAATACAATCTAAACATGATTTTTAAATAAATTAATTCTTATTTCATTCCCTTAATGTGTCAAGGCTTTACTTTTATTATATGTACTTATGCAGCACAATTAAAAAGTTTTGGACATTATTTTAATGGTGTCTTTTTATTTGGTTTTAGGACATTTTAGAAATCATGAATAAAGTCTACTATGGCTCGTTTTGAATTTGTAGATTTTTTATTCATATTTATTGTTTTAAGGATAGAGATAAATGTCTTAATTAAGAATCTAAGGATATTTAATTTAATGTTTTATTGAAGATAATGATTTATAAAAAGGTTATTTGTACAGTCTTTTCAATCTGATCTGTAGTTCAAGGAGGACTCTACTCAGAGCTACTTTTTATCTACTCATTGGTCCAAGCTAAACAAAAATAAAATACAGGATGGCTTTTAAAACTTTAAAAGGGAAATTAAAACTACAGACTTAGATAAAGTCCTCTCATATCACTCCAGGAAGGAGTTGCTTCTTAACTTGCTTGCCAAATACAACACCTTACTAGGAACTTGCAGTGTTGGTGAAAATATAGCTTGGCATACCTCAGCAAGCAGTTAACCCCCAGGCTTTTAGAATTAATTGTTCCATGCAAGCTATAAAAGTGATTGATTAGGTCTGTTTTGTCCTTGACCCACTTAAAAGAGGTTAAAGTTCAGTGACCTCAGTGCAGAAGGATTCCAAACAATAAAAAACGTTTTTAACTCTCTTAGTCAGGGAAGATTCTAGGAATTTGAGCTTGGTGAGGCACAAATCTTAGTGTCTTATGAGTCTTTAGTCTTAGGAGTTGAAGGGTTGAAAAACAGGAAAGCCATGTTTTCCCAACCACTCTCCAGCTGTGTTACACATGTACAGAGGAACAGTGCTGTCGCCATGTTTAGATATTAAAGGATGAAAAGTACACATTCTTGTTACTTGTTGTCCCCTACAGTCATGTGAAACAGCATGGGAACTTAAAACTAAAGAAAAAAAAACAATATAGGTCCAAGATTTTCAATGTCACTTAACTTTGTAAGTAGATCGTAAAGATGCTGGTAAATCTATGTCTAAAATAGTCCAAAATATAGTTTCTGTTTTTTCTCATTTAGATTGCTTCAGTCCAGTATAGTGAAATATTAATTTACTGTTCCTAATGCCCTAAAACAGTTCTCAAGTAACTAAACAATCTAGTTGCTAGCAAAAACCTTTTCTGTTGTTGTTGAGGCCAGGAATGATTCAAATTACAGTAGCTATAAAACTGTTTCCAGCCTGGATAAAGTTATTACTTATCATTCAAACACATTCTATAATGAGATCAAGCCCCTTACTAAAAGAAAACTTCAAATCTCCCGTCAATTGTGAATTAGAAGCTTGGTACTTGATGGCAGATTTCCTCTGGGTAAAAACAAGAAACCTTGGGCAAACAAAAAAAAAACATCATCGTGTTGAGATGTAATTTGCAGTTGGTGGCTGGGTTGAAATTGTGTTCTGGCCCAATAAAGTAACAGAGGTTTTAGCTGGAACGAAATTTGTGAGACCCTGTTGCCCTCTGAAATGTGTCTGATCCCGCATCTCTACAAAAAAAAGTACATAAACAGAGAAAGCTTTTGAAGTCTTTCTTCCAGATGCTTTTATTTGTTTTTATGGTAACATGATGTAGAAAATATTTTTGAAACAAACAAAAGGTCCTGTACATCAGTTTATTGTTGTGTAGACAGACCTGCCCAATATCAAATCAAGTAGTTTTGTTTGATAGTGTTGCGTACCCTGAAATCTCTTTAGCTGTGAATTCACAGAAGGAGTAGTCATTCTTCTGTTAAATGCGAACAGTCTTTATCATGGGCACTTGTCTTATGGCTTTAATCCTTTTTTAGTGCATAGTGCAAGTTTTATTGTGCATAGTATTTGCTCAAAAAGATGAAGAAACATTTACTGTGAATTAAGTTCCTTAATTCCAGGAAACAATTTTAGTTTCCTTCCTGTTCAAGATCCTGGCTAAGGTGTTTTTATAATGAAGGGTTCTGAAAGTATACTGTAGGTTCTGAGGTTTTAGAAAAAGTGAATGACTTCATAGTAAGTGTATATACTGTCTATACAGTATTTAGGAAATTAGATGTAGTAGATTGTTATTAACTCCAATTATTCTACAAACCATTATGTGTAGAATAGTTTTAATTTCTTCTGATTTTGAGATTATGAATTATTGTCCTGGATTAATTTACAGTTATATATTGCACTGTTTTATTTGTTTGGCATACTAGTTCCTAATTTCTTGCAAAATATTAAAAGGGGAAAGAAAAGGGAAAGCTGTTTTGTGCAATAAACTACAGTACTAAAAAGAGTAGAATAAATGCAATATTTTCATTCTGGAATCAAAATAAAAACAAAGGCTGTGGTAGGAGGGTTATTATTGACATAAGGCCTTTTTTATTACTCATAGCCAGACGGCCTGAAAAAAGCACAATATGTGACTTCAATTTTTCTAATAATTCATACAGTGTATGTCCTTCATACAGTATACAGTATGCACCTTCCATCTGGACAGTAAGAGTTATTAAACACACAGTGTAAGAGACAGGGGAATTTGGGGGGCACTAAGCTAAAAGCGTACTACATTTTGTTTTCAAATGTGTAATTTAATTCAACCTGCTTCTGTACATATGGGATTCTTTGTTTATTTCCAAATAAAAAAAGTGATCCATGAACATTTTAGTGCTTCCCTCTTTCACGTTAAAGAAGCACCCATGCAGGAATGCAATGAGGGCTTTGCAGATGTCTTTGATAAAGCTACAAGATTATACAAGTATTTGAAAATGAGTTTTTTTTATTAGGATCAGTCTGAGTTGGATTTTGTTTGGAATTGTTCCAGGTGTTTGCTGCCATGGGAAAAGATTATTAGTGCATGCATGTGATAATATTCTACAGTACTGGATTAATGGCTGCTGGTAGCTGAATGGGACGTTTAGTTCAGTAATCTGTCCATTGCCAGTATTCTAAACTTGCCAATTATGGTATTTAATTGGGTGCACTTATGTTTTTAAAGCAACTCAATGTTTTCATGTTATCTTCAAAGAAATAGAAATATATCTATTTCTAAGGGGCCACAATTATTTAATTATAAGCATTCTCTATACTGTACAGTATAGAGTAAAATTGTGGAAGAAGCTGTGTCCTCCTCTGGAGTCCATCCTTTACCTTCTACAACTTTTCGTCACAGTTATTCTGGACAGTATTTTCATCACCACAATAAACTCCCAGATGAAGGTGTAGCCTACCCAGGGGAACAGCAAACTTTCCAGTCCCCTACAAGCAAAGCACTGCACTTGGAATGTTGTTGACATTTGAGGACTTTGACCCGGCCAATCAAAAATGAAACATTTCTTTTTCAGCCATTTTTTTCAAGTACCTGCATATATGTTTAGGATCATTCTCTTGCTGCTTAATCCACTTGTGGCTCAGCTTTAGTACTGTACTATAGATGAATGGAAACTGTAGCTTTGGTTGATAAATGGATAGTCTGACATTCTCCTCAAGAATTAACTGATACAGCACCATATTCTTGGTTCCATTAATGATTTTCACCACCATACTTAATGGTTGAAATGAGGTTCTTCTGTTGGAAGGCAACATGGCATCATGGTTTGTGCCATACAAACCATTTCTCACCATGGCCTCGTGATAGTCTGATAGTTGTGGTAGTCTTGTGGACCATCCAGGAGCTCTTTGGTGAATTTGAGACAGGAGGCAATGTTATTATAGAGCAATGTTTAGAATTTGTTTCTAACCTTCTACAGACTGCGATGATCAATTACTTAAATGTTTCCAAAGTTACTGTTCATTATATGGGAGAGGACTGCCATAAACTCTGTACTTGTTTACTTGTTTCCCAGTTATTTAACCACTTGATTTGAGCTGTACCTGATTTAAGCTATACAGTACCTTTATTATTGACTTATTATTTCATATACACTGACTCTTAATTATTAATTTCTACTTCATACACCAATGCATCTAAAAAAAACATTGAAGTGGCATCTCAAAAACATTTTCTCATTTCTGTACTACAGTTTATATGTGTTTTCCTGTGGTACACTGCAATCTGGTGCTTTGTAAAATGTCTTTATAAAGCTAGAGAAATCATTCTGGGGAGAGACAATATGTGTTTATGGTACATGGAGAGAAGTAACATAAACCAAACAAGAACTTCATTCATTTGAATTGAAAGCAAAATAAATACTGGAAAAATCATAATTTTGTTCTTTAACTCTAATTCTTTAACGGTGGAGATGTATAGCAAAAAAAATATTGTCATTCTTCTCAGTGAGGCAGTGTATTGATACAATGATCTAAAGTAACTATAAGTATTGATATGTTTACTTTAGAAATTTAGTGGTCAATTTACAAATAAATTTTGTTTTTGATGAAGTGAGGCTCATTACTTTGTTTTCAAGAGACACCGTTTACATGCTTTTCTATAAATGTACTCCTAGGCATATAGTCAAGTGTGTCTTCTTTTAAATCAAGCAAATTACACATACATTTTAGGCTGCAGCTGTGCTGAGTCTGTTATTAACATTGCACTTGTGAACTTCCCAGATACTCTTGCATTAAATACATCTGAATAGAGGCAGGTAAAAAGAATTCCATCCATTATTATGAGAGTTGTGCCCGAGGTTAGTTGGGCAAACAGAAGTATGTGCTCAAGTCATTGACCTTGTAACATGAGCAGCATACCTTCTGGTAAAGTAGCCCTGAGAAGTATGCCTGGCTTACAAAAAGACTGAATATTTTGAGTGTACAGGACGGTGGTCACAACACCCACAGTGACACATCGATCCAGAATGCCTTGATCATTTTATCAAAAGAACGAAAAAAAGAAAATTAAAGAACACTTTTCATTGTTGATGCAGTTCTCATTTGTGCACCAGAACCTTACATGTCTATTAGTACTGTAGGCAGAGTTTTAGACAAATGTCCTTAAGACAGTCTTATAAATGCACATTGCAAATATTTTTAACTTGTTTATCTGTTAACCCAGTAAAATCCAGAAAGACAATATATTTCATGTCTGTCATTAAAGATTCTGCAAGCACCCCATACACTGCACCAGAAAACACCAGTTAGATTAGGAAAAGTATTTTCTTATGAAGAGTTGCATCTCACAAGCTCAGGCTTGTTTTATCTCTACCAATATCAGTTGATCTCTTGTTAGACACAGCTGCTTAGTAGTACTTTTTAAAATGTGTTTATGAATTTTAAATATTTATATTATGAACTTGTGTATTTTTTTTTTACTGATATCCCAAGATAATTCTTTGAAAGCATTGATATTGCTCAAAAACATCTCGAACAAACGCGAAGTTGGATTTGAGTAAATCATTATTTTGGGGGGGGTAAAAACGGTTATTATCTGTTTAATGTTAATATCAGTAGTGACTGCTGAACATTAAGAGGAAATGGGAAATTTACAAAAGTGGTATTTAATTTGAAATCACTTAACTTGTATGCATATAATGCATAAAATAATATTTTAGTACCATCTATGTTCCCATTAGTCTTGCCAAGCTTCTCAGTCCCTAGAAGTAAGATGCAGAACTACAGTATAACATAATGCTGCCACCGCCATGCTTGACAGTAGGGATGGTGTTAACAGTACTCACTTACAGTAGGTCCATTTGGGCTTTGAGATACATTAATATTAATATACAGTATGTATATTATATACAGTATATAAATATGAGCAATATTAATTACTATTTCAAAGTGTCATGGCTGCTTTTTAGTAACAAAATGTGAAAACTGTAAAAGGGTCTGAGTATTTTTGCAAGGGACTGTTTCAATACATCAATACATCAATACATTAGCATGTATTTATACCGTTTCTATTATTTTTGAAAGTTTTGTGATTTAAATGATCATACTCAGAATGTTTTCAGTATAAATCCACTCCTTTCTCAAGAGAAGTACACATTTCATGTGGTAATCAACCACTTGTTAATTAGGCTTATCTATTTTTAAACACTCCTACTTATCTAAAAATCAAATTCTGAAGATAATGCAGTTTGGGGTTAGTTTAAATTGAAGAAGTGAGAATTGTCATCTACTGTTACTGCCCCAGAATTATTCTACAGATTATCAGTCTTTTATTACTAACCATGACACTGCCCACCACTGCACAGTCAATAAAAATTGTTCTTAATAATTGGATAATTTATTTGTCAACCATTGGTTGACGTTACTAATCCACAACATACCTTGTTCATGGTTTACTACAATATATCCACTTGGTCAATGATCTACGCGGTGGCTTTACTTCTGGTTTAAGGGTGGATATATTTGATTGTTGTACCAAGCCAGGAATTTTCAAAAATGACTCTGAAATGCAGTTAATGGCACAGCTTAATTAATATAGCAATTAATTGTGCTACCATGTCCTTGTTTGAAAAACAAAAAAACTGGCTGCACTTGATGTTCCCACAGCAATGTGCTTCAATAGAGAAAACAATGGTGTGCCATAGTCTATGACGCCAATGAGTTGGAGTGTGCAGTGAATGGTAATAGAGGCTGGCAGAAATTCAGAGAGCAGAAAATGGTGTAATTTTGACACTTTATTGAAGATGCAGTGTCAGTCAGTAAACTGTGGAATGACATGAATGTGACAGTGGGTTATGTCTGTTTCTATTGTCCTAAAAAGTTCTTTGCTAGTCACAGAAATTAAAACAATTCATGACCTATTCACCCACAACAGGCTTTGTAATGTAATTTGTTTCTAAATGTCTACTGTACATCTCTTAATGCTGCACATGTAGATGTTTTGTCTGTTACTTTCACTCACAGTTCTATCACCCCAAATTTTGTAAAGGTGTGCATTAATCACTTATATATTTTGATCTGGCATGTAACATGTACAGTATAAGACATGGGTAAGATCCAGAAAATAATCATTTGGTGGTATTTATTGAAGCCAGAAATAGGAATTAAGAAAATACTAATGTATATGTCCTTTATCCATGTATTTTGGAACATGTATCTTCAATTCTTAGATTAAAATAGCCTTGTATAATACATTGTAAAATGTAGTGATTCTGGAATATAGTGTGTTAGTTTTATTGTATTGTTGGGACTTAGCTTATATATATATATCATATACTGTAGTGTTTAAACTGTACAATTTAAATATGAACAATTTATATTTGTAAACCACTGAAGTCACAGCTCTTTTCAGTACATTGTTTTTTATTATAATTGTAAGACTGTTATTATAATTTTCAGTTAAACTCAGATTTTTGGATCTTTATTATTTAGTGGAGGTGATTAAAATAAATGTAATTCAAAATTGTATGGAAGCCATATATTCATACATTTTTGTTCCTCCAAGTAAAAACAGGGAATGAGCTAGGATAATGCTTTTTTCGTTATTTTGGTTCTGTGTTAAACCTGAATTTGATATCTGCTGACAGATGGTATTTCACCTTAATGTCCTTAATAATGACATTGAGCGCTTGCCAAACACTAGAAGAGACTGCAGACAGTGAGGGAGAAAACATGATTATGTCATCTAAAAGAAGCAATTCATCAGCTCTTATAAAACCCTATTGGGAGAGCCTGCCCTGTTCTGAATGACTGGATTCCTCACTTTACGAAACTTAAAAGCTGAAGAATAGAGAAAATGTTACAGTTTTTTTTGTATCATTTTTTAAAATTTACACTTTGAATAACTCCTGAGTATTTTCTCAAATCACTTTGAATACATTTTTCTTTTTTTTCATATTCAGTTTAGCTGAAATTTGATTTTCATGGTGCTTTACATAGTGTTAAAACAACAACACTGAAGTGATTTATTCAGCAATCTATCTGTGAAAGAATTCATAGTAATTACAATAGCATCAAAAAGCTAAATATTTTGTTTCTGATAATATAAGGCATAGTTTAGAGAACATACTCTAATTCTTCTGTACTTGTGTAGTTAGTTTGACGATAGACTATGAGAATATTCGGTTTCTGTTAGTATGGAAAATTAACAGACATCTAACAGCTTTTTATCTTATGAATAACTAAAGCAGAGCAAATGTGGCTTATAGCATTGGGTTGAAAGCCATGAAGAATTTCTGAGCTGCTGCTTCCTGCTTGGTCCTCATACTGTAAATCAGATGCATACTTTAACACAATATGCAGACTGAAAGTGAGACTGCTGTATTTTTATCAAGCCTCAGGCATCCTCTGTATCCTGCATCTGCCATGGCTTTCCATTATATTGTACAGAGATCGGTTTTAGGAAGTGGAAATTAGGTTTGCCTGTGTGATTAAATACAGCCTGCAATTTTCCAGTTGCACAACAGGGAATTTTATCAGACCCAGTAAAAAGCACAACTACTGGAGGCCAATTTATTCATGAAAACTTAAAAAAATAATTCACCAATTTGGTTGACTGTATGAGTGTTGAGTTTTTTTTAATCGCCTTATTAAAAACAATCATATCAAAGTTCTCCCTAGATTCTCATATAATGATTACAGAGAATAGCTTCCCAGGTAAGCATTAGCAATCTGTTCTAACTGTTTTAGTTATTTCCCTCATTTTTAGAGTGTTCACTTTTAATGGAGTAATATTGAATTATGCATATGAAAGTAAAATAAGTACACTTACGTTTGTCAATGCTTAAAAGCTGTCATAACTCCACAGCTATAATCGTTTTAAAAATTACACTCTTTTAATGGCAGCAAAGTGGTTAGTATTGCTACCTTGCAGCGGTGGTACCCTGGATTTGATTCCTGGGGTGCTGTCTGCGTGGAGTTTGTATGGTCTCCCTGTGTTACCATGGGTTTCATCTGGGTGCTTTGGTTTCCTTCCACAGTCCAAAGACATACTGCTAGATTAATTTGATTCTGTAAAATTGGTCCTGATGTGAATGTACTGTATGTTTTCTTGTCTGTGTACCCTGTGATGGACTGGTGTGCAATCCAGGGAGTACCCTGCCTTGCACCTGTTGCACCAGGATGGGCTCCAGCAGCCTCACAATACCATATTGGATAAAGCAGTTAGAGCTACTAACTTTCTACTTTCTAGCACTTTTCAGGCATATCTGCCTTTCATACCTGGAAAGAACAGAGTTTCACTTAAGCATCAGTGCACCACCAACCTCTCTGTTGGGAATACTGTATACAGTACTTATCTATTTCTTGAAAACCTCTCTGTATTTTCAGTATGTTCTAACATGTTGTCTTTTTTTTAATAAACGTAAACCCTCTACCTGGCCTGGGACACTTAAAAATACCCCTTGCAGTGTAGCTGCATCAGAGCAATAAGATAGGTGATGTTAGGGTCTCTTGACATCAGGTCATTAATTTATGCTGCGCGGTTGGTACAGCTGCCTTGTTCTGCTCTGAAAGGTATAAAAAGAGTTGATTTGTGTTGCAGACCACAGCTGGTGTCCTATTCCACACCTGCATGAGCTTATCTTCCGTGAGAGTGATGTGATTCTAAGGCAACCAGAGTCACCGCTCTGGGGAAGAGTTTCTTAGTCTGATCGAAGCAGTCTGTCAAACTGTCAGCTTACAATGAGTCCTTCAGATGGGTCTTCAGAAGGTGTGCTTGTGTCATGAAATTTTGACTTATTACAGCATCTGTGGAATGCAGCAACAGGCAAAACGTTTGTTATTTGTGAAGAACAAGTAAAATGTTATTTTTAAGTATTTAAAAGGTCACTATAATCCAGGTTTTGATCTCTGTAAAATCATGTCCTGCAGCAAACATTACAACATGGCGAACATGTGTGTGCTGGGGGAATTAGGTGGGGGAACTTCACATATAGTCTTTATTTTACGCATTTGTTCATTAATTACTGTTTCTGAGCATGCTGTTCAGTAGAAATGAAGTTGTAGGTTTTGATGTCAGTGCTTCTTACTTATCAAAAAAGCCATAAATAAATTAATTCAGTAGTTTAATTATATTTTTCTGTGGTGACTATGTTTCTTTCCTTTGCAAAAACAAAGTTAGAAGAAAAATATCTTACACTTAGCTTGTCTTGTATTGTGGATATAAAATAGTTCTTTACATTTACCACTGCAAACACATAATCATTGCTATAATATTTTGTTTTTAAATACAATAATATTTGATTGAATTATACCTGGTAAACAGAAAGTGCAATAGTTAAAGAAATATAGTTATGATTCTTGTATTTTCAACTGATTTCTTTTACATGAAACACACATTAACCATATCCTAAGGGATGGTGCAATCTACAGTATGATTTTCACACTTCTCTCTAGTATTTAGCATGTCCTTGAGTATGTTTTGTTCTTATCAGACACTGGATCACATCAGACTTAAATATGTCTTGTAGCTTCAGGTTTCCTTTGACTTTATTCAGACTAGGAAGGAGTGGGAAATTAATGTAATGCATCAATATATCTATAATATATCAAAAATATGTTGTTAAATTAAATGATACCTTATACAGAAGAAGGGCCCTGGATTCAATTTCGGCCCTGGGGTGCTGTCTGTGTGGAGTTTGTATGTTCTCTCCGTGTTCGTGTGGGTTTCCTCCAGGTGTTCTGGTTTCCTCCCACAGTCCAAAGACACACTGATAGGTTAATGGGCATCTGGGAAACCTGTTGTGAGTGAGTGCGTGTTTGTGACTGTGTGTGCCCTAAGGTAGATTGGCGTCCCATTCAGGGTGTACCTTGCCTTGCAGCCATTGCTTGCCAAGATACAATAGGCTCCAGCTGCCCCATGATCCTGAATTGCCTGAATCATTAGACAATGGATGGATTTTACAGATGTCTGGAATGAAAACAAAAATCCACATAGACAGGAAAGATCTCATAATAATACAAACATAAAAACATTTGCTTTAAGTTAATCCACTCAAGTGTTTTTTTTTCAGTTGATTAGCATGGAACTGGTAGACACATATTCTCCTTGTTAATCACTTAAACTACTCTGGGACATTTCTGTTCAGAAGCTGAATTTAATTTTCTTTGTTCTGAAAGGCTGCAGACTGTTGGACAGATTCCTGATGTCCTCAGTGGAATTTATACAGGTTTATGAATGTTGCAAAAGATTGGGATGACTAGTGTCAGAGGGGATATCCTCAGAGCCTTTACAATCCAGGGCTTTCACAGAGTACTGGTGGAAGTAAGTGATGTGAGTTGGTGTTGAGTTTATTCTAGTTTATGTTTGGGAAATAATTAATTTCCATATAATGTGCACATTAAAACCAAACTGATAACCCCAACAAAGGCAAGCTACACATTGACTTAAGGGTAGGTTCCCATATAACCTTTTTTTAGTCAGTTCCTTATACAGTACATGTGCATTGTGCCTATCAGAACTCCAGCTATCCTTTTTCTGTTTGGAAATCTGAAAGAAGAGGTCAGTCTGCCACCTGCTTTGAAGCACCTCTGCACCTTTCCAATTCTAATACTGTAAATCAGTGTGTAGGTGCAGTGGCGATTTGGGTTGAGACAGATTAGAAATGTCAATTTTGCACATGATATAGATTGTGTTACAGTTGTTAATTTCAGTTTCTTAAAAAAGTTGTAAGAAATTGTATAATACAAATTCATATTACATCTTTAATCATAGGATCATAGTAGCTGTTTGGTCTTTTTATTTAAGCATTTTATAACTTTTTTTTTACATTTTGTCATTTACTCTATACAAATTCTTTTTAATTGTTTAAAAAACTATAGTTACAAGCTAATTAGTTCAGTTGAATCCAAGCGCTCTTTTTCATGCCACATTTTGGCTGAAATACTGATTTCCCTACAGCACTCATAATGTTGTAATACTGCTTGTGGTGATCAAATCTCCTTAATATATCTCTTAGTCGTGGCTTAAAATAAGTCTTTCTTTCTGTAGCTATGTAAGAGAAGCCCTATCTTGTTTCTCTTGCACAGCTAGAGTAAGAAATACTTGTTTTGTACTGTATGTTGATCCATTATTTTATGGATCCTCAATGTTATCTTTTGTTTATATTAATGATGTATTTCTGTAGAATCAAATTAATGGCATAGTTTAAAAGTTGACAACAGTGGCTAGTCCTGGAGCTGATATCCATGCCAGGACTGGTGAAATCTAGCAGCTGTGTTTCTCATCAGTTCTGACAGTGATTTACTGCTGCGGGCCAGCGACACTGGGCTTCACCTCAAGAAACTCTTTCACAGGCCAGCACAAGGAAATAGCTGGATTGCTGCTTGGGGGGGAGGTTGCTGTGTGACATGGCACGAGAAGGCTTTAGCTGAGGTTAAAAACGCTTCCTTTGCGAGACTCCGTATGTCTGTATTCCTACAAAAACAACTGTGGGCAGATGGTTTTAAAAACACTCATTCCAACTGAAGTTGGAATAGCCAGATTGCTGTCATGTCTCCTTCTTGTCTTTAAAGTATTATAAAACATAGTCATGCTTTTGATTAATCATCTAATTACAATTAACTATTGCTAATCTGCAACAAAGTGAAATGTTTGATAAGAATCTTCTTTTTAATCGATCTAAAAAATTTTGGACTTCACAAACTCTTTATAATTACCGTAGTTCTCTTTGGTCCTGCAAAAGTTTTGAGATTCCTGGGAGCTGACAGTGGAAAAGCGTGTTTTAACACTTCCTTACTTTGCCCAAAAAATCCTCTTGGAGTGGAGGACATGGACTGAGTCTTGAATTCTATCATTTCACCTAGTTTTCCCGGCAGTTTAAAATAATCTTCTTCAAGAAAACTGCTAAGTTACATAATTGAAGAAAAAAATAATGGCATATCTTAGAATTACCACCTTGACCTGTGTTTTGCTTTTGCAAGATAATTATTATTTTAAGCAGCCCATGAGAATCTACAGTATAACCGCTTCTGGTATATTCAAAGTTTTAAAAAAAGGATGTCTTCAGATACAGCCGTAAGATAACTTCTGAATACACATTTGTTTGTTTTACAAATTCGAACCAAACTAAAGATTGGGATTTGTCACGAGAGGTGTGAAGAACCCTATGCAGGTCGGGTAGTGAAGAAATCCAATCAGGCAAGACGAAGTTGGTCAGGTAGGCAGGCAGTGTCGATATCCAAAGAGGCTGAAAAGAGGGTTCGCAAAGGTTTCAAGGATGAAGAGCTCAGGAAAACAGCAGACTGTTTAATACCAAGCAGTGAAGTGCGAGTTGAGGAAGGTTTAAATAGAAGGTGAGGTGAGAAGCGAGAGACGTGATAGGGTGATTAGGATGTCGTTTTCGGGAATTGGATCGGGCTGGTGTCTGATTGACTGAGGTCATGGGAATGCGCCATGGGAATTGTCAAAATTAGGAGACTGATTATGTGAGAGTGTGAAAGGATTGTGCAGCCCAAAAGAAATGTTACTATTTTTTTTCTCATAATTGCCTTTGTTGTCGTTGCTGTCATCTTTTGTTCTTTTTATTTTGTTTTGTATTTCTCAGATATTACCTCCTGTACTTCATAGCCTCCAGTCCTACAGGAAATATAGCAACAAAGGGCTTTGGATTTATCCACAATACAATTACTGGCCACTACTCAGAATACCTTTGATGAATGTTTTCAGTACAGGTTACAGAAGGGTGAAATAAACTTCCAAATGACACTGGATATAATAAAATGTTTGTAAGGCTGTCAAATGGCATGGCATGAATATCCATCAACTTACTGTATACAATTATAATTTAGTAACTGTCTAGTAATCCCTTTTGCTATGTGGACTGCCATTATAGGGAAACCTCCTTGGCAACAACTACCATTTACATGGTTACACCCATTTTGAAATCTCTTTCAGTTTTTATAGCAGTAGTCATCACATTTGTTGAACAAATACAGCTACTCATTTGTTAGCATGCGATTATACACGCTTGGTAAGAAAAAAAAGAGGAGCAAAGTGATACTAGACTTTGTTTTAGTTGGTTGGTAATGAAAATGCAGGCTAACTGGGCTTATGCTGGTGACTCAGTCGTTATGAAATTAAAATTTACTATCCTTTTTAATTTGGTTTACCTTTGATTTTCTTCTCCGCTATGTTCAGTACACATAATATAAAATAACAGATCAAAGGACAATGCTGATGTAACAATTAAGTAACAGGGCATATTTTAGTCAGGAGATGCAGAGGAATCACTAGCCATGTTCACTTCAGGAAATTAAAAGAAAGGGCAGTTTCCTTTAACTATGGTTAGATTCTCTGAACTATTGCCAGTTGTGTAAAGAATAGTTATTTTTCTTTTCTTTTTCATATGAGCCTTTAACCTTGTTTATTGTAAATTTTGTTTCATGTTTTCAGAATATTGTATAACCATGATAAGCAGAATTTATAATTTCAATAAATGTAATACTACTAATTTGTCTACCATTACTACTTCTACTACAACTTACAATAAAAAGTGTAGTTGATGATAATTTCATTGATGTTATACAATTCTGGCATGCCGTGCACTCTGTAATTCTGTGATTCAACAATAATTTAAAAAGAGCGATGTGAGACTACCTGCCCACTTGACATATTGTAAATCCTTAGAAGGTTAACTTTGAGAAGACTTTTTCATTTTCAGTCCACACTCCTCCAAGAAGAAACACCTCCTAGAGATCTTGAGCTCTGAGGCAGGTCTCAGAACAAAGTGCTGATCTTCCTGTAGAGGGTGAAGGTCAAGTCCCTTAGCAAGAAGCAGGACCCTGGGGGAAAGCTGACAACAGCAGGGGTATCCAGAAATGATGATGCCAGTGCCAGGAATTTGTTCAGGAGGTCCTGCTTTTGAGAAGCCTAATACTTGAGATTGAACTCAATGTCCTGTGTCAGCTGTGCTGTGAACAACTCCCTTCTCTCCAAGTAATTATAGGTTGTTGTCTGAATGGACAACTTGTCCTCCCCTCTCTTTTGATTTTTACAGCGTGTCATTAGCACTGAAGACTCTTTTAAATCATTGTCAGAAGAGACAAGCAGATAACTGTTTCTCAGGTTTCATTAGGCAGTTTATTTTCAGGTGTAGCTGGGGCACATTTGTAGGAATATTTCTGAATTTGAGTCGTGAAGTGTAAATGTCAGAATTTACTTTGCAGTGGTCTTATACCATTACACACTTTACCAACACTACACAACACGGTCTGGATGCTATTCATTAAAAGCAAACATTATTATTTCAGTTATGTTTTCTTTATTTTTGTTTTGGAAATGGCACAGTTATCTTATGACATTTCATATAGTGCGGCATTGCAAGAGTCATATAAAATACTGTATTCTAATTAAAAAACATAATAAAATATTTTATTGTGTAGTCTGGTTTGCATGTTAAAGATAAGATAAAAATAGATTTACTTGATCTTCGTAACATCAGAAGTGGGAGCCAACAGGTCTGTAACAAATGGTGTCTGTGTTGCAACCATTTTCTTTAACTTTGTCTTCAAAGACCCAAACTGAGAGTGGACTTGGTTACAAAATTATGTATAATGATCTGTTCACATTCTTCAAAAAACCCTGTGAAATTAGTTTTGATTTAAAAAAATAATGTTAATAAAAAATAAATTAAGTGTATAACTATTAAATAAGAAAGAGAAGACAATTTTTTGCAAAAAAACATTTCCCTGTAGCTACAAGCTAGCTGTCTTATTGTAGGGGAAGATACTGGACTATATAGATACACTTTAACTCCTGTTCTTTTTCTGTTCTGTGTACTGTACATCATTATCTGAATAAAAACCACAGCATTAGTAATGGAACAGCACCTTGCGTGAGAATTCAGGAAAGAATTTATGTTTCAGGGCAGACACCGTAACAGTATACGACATTTAAAAAACAGACCCATTATGAAGACAACCCATATAAATCAAGGAGATACCTAGAAAGTGACAGGTTGTATGGAAAAGATTTGGAATAGACTTAAAATGTGACAAAAAATAGAACTTCACAACTAGAATAGAATTTTTGATGGTCAAAAATATTTGTACAATATTACTTTATTTTCTGTAGGTAGTAGGATTAGTTTGTCTTTGAGTGATATGAGCAGCTTAACTTTTACAGTAGGAAAATACAGTATGTGGTTCAATCAAGAATTCCTCATTATTATATACCGTACAGAATATAGTTATATTCATACAGTATATGTGACAAAGTATTTGGTTTGCAAGTTGAGCTCAAAGGTTTAATTGTATCCCTCACAACTACACTTTCTTTTAAATGTTGCATTCCAGCAGTGCCTCAGACGTAATGGATGTGCTATTTCAGCTGTCATCAAGAAAACTTCCTTTTGCAATGATCTGCTTATGTGAAAGATTGCTATTCCAAAAACAGGCTGTTCTGACGGCAGTGTAAAAGGTTTTTTTATATGTATCGTCAAGAAAACCACCTGTTTTCCAAATGGAAGTGTTCAGGATGTATCAGCTATTAGCTTTGAAAACCAGCCAAGCTTCTAAACTGTCGGGATTCTGTAATGACCAAAGAACTTCATGTTTCAAATACCTACACATATTCCATTGCAGAGAAGAAAACCTGGAAAAAGCAAAGTAATGCCTGCAGCCGCCTGTGCATTGCGTACCTTAGTCAAAACACTGATCCATAAAACATTAAATGTAAATGCAGTGGGATAAAGAGTACCAGCAACTGCTGGAGTCTATCACCTGTTTAATTATTACATTGCTTTTTTGCTATCAGCTTTGATAGACCAAAAGAACAAATGCTGGTCCCTAGAGAATCAGGATAAATGTCCTGGCAAGCAACGGACACAAGGCAGGATATACAGTATAGACACAAACATGCATGCACTCACACCAGGGCCAAATCCACACAAACATGGTGAGAACGTATATCTCCACACAGATGGCTCTCCAGGTCTGGAATTGAATCCAGGGCCCAGTACTGTGAGGCAGCAATGCTAATCACTGCACCACCATGACAAAAAAGACATATAGGAAAAATGAATGAATATGTTATTTTACATATAAATTTGCTTGATTCTACCTCACTGTTGTTAGAAGGAATTGTACAATTATGTGTTCAAATGGAGAAGAGTGCTTAGAGAAATACTGCTCTATGATCTATACATATGATTATGATGTGCTAAGCTTCATTTCTTTGTTCTTTTGTAGCCTGAAAGGCCCAAATTAACTGAATTCCAGTTAAAATCTCTTCTGGAGGATTGCATCCAGGCCCAGAAGAGGGCAGAAAGTATTGACCAGTTAGAAGACCTATGTGCGGGTTCTGTCTCAGCCATCTCAAGCACCAGCTCATCATCAAAGAGTAGTTCAAGACTCTCACTATCTACCCCCTCTCAGCTGCTGCAGAATGTTTACTCTTCCGAAACAAGCAAATACGGAGATTTAGAGAGTCCATAGTGCCATGAAGATGACTCATAGCAGAGACAGATGATGGCTGGAAGGTTGTCTTGCAACATTGAAGAAAACACATACAACATATGGGTACACTTTTAATTTTTGTAATGTCAGATTGGAACATTAAGGTAATAGAAACGATTCATGCATTTATTTGCTGCCTTAAAACATGTTAGTGAATTGTTTGAAAGAGGTGAGGAAAGTATGTGACTCATAAGATACATTTTTTTTTTACGTGAAAGTGTGAAATCCTTTTAAGGGGTGTTTTGGCCGGGGAATGTACTGTTTTAAAAGTACTTCCTTCACCTTATTAGATGGGTTTCAGATTAACTGATTTCTAAAAATGTAAAGGTAATTAAAATGAGTCTTTTATAGTTATACTGTGCTATACTATACTTTGATTTATTATTTAAATATTTGTCTTTTTTTAAGCGACTAGAATTTTAGATAGCAAGTATTTCTGTCCTTTGGAAAAGAGAAACAACAGAGAGACTGGAAGGCCAAGAGAGAAGGAGGTGATTTCTGACTGCTGTGCTAATGAGAGGTCATACATGATTGGTGTGCACAGCACAAAGAGATTAAACACACCCTTGTCATGGGCGGGAAACCTGCCTTATTATAGCACTGACACTGGCAATGGGCTGTCTGTAGAGGCAGACATTCCACACATAGCAGCCTCAACAGGTGACCAGCCTCATACTCATAATGAAGTAATACTAGGTTGAAATGTTTTTTTTTCTATCCTCAAGGCCTACTATTGTAGCATAATATTTAGCATTTATTGATTGGTTTACATTTGTTGCAAATGCATGTACGTTAATTTGAATTGGATTAGTTGCAACATTAAAAAGTATAAAAAGATGTAAAGTAGATGGGTTAGTTGAAGGTATGTATCTTCTTGCTGAGGTGATATCAACTAGCATATTATTATTATTATCTGTAAATTTATTTGCAGTGTTTACAAGTGTATTGCTTTGCTTTTTTGCATAGTTATGGTTTCATTGCTATGACTTTTTCTCCACCCCCAAAAAAAATCTAGTTACAATATGGGTTATGGTTTTCAATGTCCTTGCTTACACATCAATAAGAAATTGTTACAACTATGCATACTGTATGTAAGAAAACTTTGTAAAACACAGGACATGGATTACAACTGACAATTGGCAAGATTTATACTACATTGCTTCAAAAAAAACAGGTGAACAGTGTAGAAGTCTAGTGGGCAAAGCCAAGAAACATAGTTTTGTGGTCTCCTGCTGGCAACAACTTTCTGTTGATTGCCAAATGTAGTAGGTGGTCTAAGGATCTTAAAATAGTTGGTATTCCCCCTGCACACCTTTGTATTTTTAGTTATATCCAATAAGAGCTGCCCTACTTTTAATCTGTGAGTCAGCACACTGTAAAGTATACCTATAAAGTTGTGTTATGTATTTCAGTACTTACAATGGTCAAAATGTAGCACATAAGCATGCAGACTATGTGACTGTCTGACTAGAGTTCCTCTTCAGCAATACATGGCACTTTTAAAAGTTTCAGTCTGTGACTGAATGAAAAAGAACATATTCAGAGAATGAAGATGCATTAAATAAATTTAAAGCACAATAAATAGTGAATTGCTCATTTTACCCATTTGTCAAACTACTGCAATCTTTTGCTAATGTAACTGCGATTCTTAATTTCATAGGAGAAAACAGTTTTATTATACGGCATTCAAATTACAACTGTTTATGCTGTAACCAGTTGTAGTTTATACAGTTATACAGCTTGTACAGTTGTAGCTAATCACCTGACTTCACCAATATATTTGAGTGAGATGAAAATCAAAACTCCCTGCTTGTTTAAATATAATCCCATTCAGCCATTTAAGCTTAATTATTAATTATGCTTTTGCCCAGAGCATTATACATGAACAGATGTGCTCCAAAAATATAATTGTCTCCTCAACAGAGGAAGCTCTTGCTGCCAATTCCCAAATAGTTTTATGGGATGTTTTCTTAAAAAATTGTCTTTACTAGTGAGTAGAAAACAATGTAGTGTTTGTGCTGATGTAACAAATACAAAATGAGATGCAATGTTTTTCAAATTCGGTTACACTAGTCTATCTCAATAGTGCTCCTTGCAGTAGCTTCAATTTGCAACATCTTGTTTTTATTTATCCACTAACACTCCTGAGTACACCCTACAGCTGCCTCATATTAGAACCAAATGTTCATCCAAAGACAAATAAACAACCCCGCTGCAGTTTAAGACCTGAAAGGTAAAGAAGGTTGCAGTGATTTAAATTGCCCGAGTGTGTGTTCTCATGTGTCCATAATAAACCATTTAATTGCTAATGTGGAATCTGTAAAAGAAAACCCTAAATGCTATACTCCTTTTTCACAGACCTGTTCAGCAGTTGTTGTCTTTATCAAGAAAAACAACATTGCAGTTGAGGAACTAAAGGATGAAAGCAGATAATGGGGAGTGGGGGCATTTCTTGTGACACAATTAGTCAATGTGTAATGTCTGTGTGTATGTGCACAGCCCTATTTAATGAAAGTAAATTTAATTACTCTAATACCATATGTAATACCATATTGACCTATAGAACTTGTAGTTGGGGGGTAGGTTTTGTTTTGCTACTAGTCCATCATAATCTTGTGTGTTACACAATTTAGTACCATAATAGGTGTACAAAAATGTTTTGACATTAATAAATATATAGTGTATAAATCTAATTCTTTGCGGATGTCTCTTAACCTCAGATTGTTAGTTGAAGACAAGCTTAGTAGTTAGTGGTTAGTATATATGTATATCTTAACTGTAAAAATAATTTTCTAAGTGGTTATTTCAGAAAACTAACCTGTAGACTGGACTATAGTACTGAGATGACACACTCTGTATTGCACAGTAATACAAAACTCAGTTTCTCTGTTGCTATTGTGTGTGTTTTCAGACAAGACAGGGATTGTAGCTTCCATGCTCTATTAAATCTTTGAAAAGCTTTGCTTCATTGAGGAGTTTTGCTTTAATTTTCTCTTTGTTCCTGCTAAATTATAGTAGCAGATGGTGTTCTCATCATTGGAGTCTAGCTAGTCAACATTGAAGTCAATCTGTCTTTGACATTATCATCCGGAATGCAATCATTGTTATCATCATGCTTTGCTGTCTTTGTTCAGTTCATCCCAATTGGCATTGTGAATGTAGAGACAACTCTTCAGATTGTTCCGATAGCTTTTTTTTATCATTCTTGGTTGCTGCTGTCATTGTCTCCAAACAGTGCGATCCAGATGTAGTCTGTGAAAACAAAATTCCAAAGTTTTGGATTTAAAAAAATTTGTTTGAATTATTCTTAACACACATGAAGCGCTTGAAAAGTGCATATTTTTAATTTAGGAACCAGTGATACAACTAACTTAATATTGTTAATTTTTCATATACATTTTACAGATGTAAAACTGTGTGTTCAAAAGAGGAATATAAAACTGGGCTTCCCAAACTACATTTTCTATATTATCAGTGTCAAATTCAATTAATGATAATATTAAATTAATTAGGAACAGGCAGAGGTAGATTCCATTCTGAAAAAATACAATGTTTTGGTTGGGGAACAATCTTCAGATGTGTAGGAAATTGAGCTGAAATATGAGGCAAAGAAATGGGTGAAGAGGACAAAAGAAAAAGAAAGTGAGAATGGCCATAGGAATTGAGAAATTGGGTCCAAAGAGACAGAAATCTAGGAGTTTAATTCTCGTGTAAGTATAAACGGCCACAATCTGTAAATGAATAGTCAGGGTTAGAAAGGCATTTTTATTAACAGCTGAGGAAAGGTTTGAACCTAATTTCAGAGTAATTTTGTCTTCTGGTGTCATTTTGGAAAACAAAATGGAGAACTATTGCTGAGAGAATGTTTGATTCTCACTGCTCTGAAATGCTATCATAGTCAGCCAGTCTTCTTTCTGTTTTGCCAATGTAAATGTCAGGGTGCTGTTTGTAAGTGAAGCAGTAAACAAGATTGCTGGACAAAAATGAACCCCTCTGGGTGCTTGAAATGGCCAGAAGAGCCATGTAGACTGTATGTGTGGATTTGTACTGTATTTGCAGGTGAGAAAATGGCTTCTGTCCCAATACAAAGTGCCTGGCTTTGATGCCTGCTGTGGACGGTGAAGGGAACTGTGGACAAGAAGGCTGTGTAGATGAGATGGTCAGTATTATGGGATAATTGCGGGTCTGCAAAAAAGGTTCCAGTTTTAAGGTCATTGTGCAAAATAGAGAAGTTTTCTTTGATGGCCTTGGGAATAGCAATTACAATGTGGTTTTGGATGTCGGAATTCCTTGTAGGAATTCTAATTAAATTAATCAGGTCTTTCTAATGTTTTATCTCTATATAAACTGTGCTATACTAAATATGTTCTGAGTGTTTTTGCGACAGTTTTGGGCTGTCCCATCTAATTGGAGAGCTGATTCACTTGAACTGCAAAATCAGATGCCTGGACAATCAGTCAAGTTACAGTAACTGCTCTGGTAAAACCTTAGAAATCCTTAAGAAGGCTGTCAGGGAAGTTTCATTTCAGTTAAGTTTTAGGTTTGTGTTTGTGACTTTGCAAGTGTTTGCTATTTTTGTGAATGAAGCAATGCATCAACACTGTTTTGAAGCTCTCTCTCAGCCCATAGTGGCGGAAATCTGTCAACATTATGTGTATAATTTACACTTTTTGCTGTGTTAAGAATTGTCATATTCTTATCCTGCTGAGAACCTTTCCAATGCACTTTTGTCACATTTGTCATACTCAGACAGTTATCTGCCATTCCTTTGCATAGCTCTCTGCTTCCAGCAGAATTTTAAGTAATGCCCCTGTATCTGGGAATCTCCATGTCCTTGCAGCTGTCAGGACTAGATAGATATTCATCAGTAGACGGTAGACATGGTGGGTACATTTTGCTCATTTTTTAGAGACTGAGTACCTGTGTTCCATAAGTACACATTCCTGATCTGGATTAAGTAACAGCACAGGTGTGCTCAGCAGGAACTGAATGCAGACAAGGTATGCGTGATCATATGAGTGTGTCCATGCTTTCTTAATTAGGGATTTTTTACAGGTTTTTTTCAGTTTTATGACTCTGAGTATTCCAATTTAAAACACTTCAAACGCTACTTCAAAAAGTAGCTTTATTTTAGCAAGCACACAACAGTGATATATTCAGTAGCAAGTGAATTTCAAACAGAATTTGGTAAGGCATTTCAATAATGTTTTGAAGGTGTTATAGAACTGTAAGAAAAAGTGCTTCATAATCACAGGTTACTTATATCATACCCTTTACAAGCTATAAAACAGGAATTTATTTTGAGTAAACAATATTAAATAAATTCATTATTATTGATTTCTGTCTTGTAGTCTGCTTATCAATATTGTCTTGATAAATTAATTCAACTTGTGGTTCAATTGTTACTATGTACTTTTTAAATGCTGATAAATTTTCCATCTCCACAAGTCCATACAGGTATACAGTAGTGTGAGGAGGAATCCCTGAATATAATATTTATCATGGATGGGTAGACAGATTTTTTTAATGTCTTACTATGTCATTTGCTACAATGCCACTTCATCATCACAAGCATCTCCTTTTCCACAGTTTGAAAGGTTGGTATCCTTACCCTACAAATGACATACAGTATGTTCATGGGAACCAGAAACAAAAAGGCAGGATTATCTTTCCTGAAGATGTCTGCAAAAAATGAAATTTAATTTATCTTAATTGTCATTGCATTGTAAGGTATAATGCAAATAATAGCTCTAATTGTTTATTAGCCTGGGTGAAAATTCAGGATATGCATTCTTTAAATAATGTGGAATGTAAGAGAATTGGATACATTTAAATTATTCGATTTTGTATTGTATTGGTCAAGCACCCAAATTCACCTGCTGCAATGCAGTCATTTTCAAAATGGTAAACACAGTTTTAAACACAATGTCACAAAACTTTCTTGTTTGGCCATTGATTAGGATCCTATCTGCAACTTCATCAATTTCCTATGTATCCCAGTTTGTTTTTACAGTGGGTCATGGGATTGATGACATTATCCAGGTAGTTTCAGGTCTTTTTATTACAGTATGACCTCCATCAATGAAAGAGTTTTGTGGTGTTAACACAAAGAAAGAACATTTTGTATGCCAGTTCAAATATTGCTTATAAGCTTCTTTTTAGCCTTTCAACACTTGCTTATATTGGTTAAGTAAACTGGTTAACTTGCTTCCTGATTATACAATGCATTTTCCTTGAAGTCATG
Source organism: Lepisosteus platostomus (assembly GCF_059453375.1). NCBI lineage: Eukaryota > Metazoa > Chordata > Actinopteri > Semionotiformes > Lepisosteidae > Lepisosteus > Lepisosteus platostomus. Next base: position 15,591,083 of record NC_142620.1, read on the forward strand.
GAATACAACTTATTCTACAACTGATTGGTGGTATACAGGTACAGTATATGCAGCATAGTGTGCTAAAATGTCTCAGTGTATACAGTATGTGGATTATAGTAAAATTTACAGCTATTTTTTACTTGTGGTCAATTGTGGTTACAGTCATGTCTTCTTTTAATCTCTGTACCCTACCTTTTAGAATGTACATTTGACATTCTTTTAGGATTGCTCTTGCTGTGCCATTTCCGCACTTTCAGTAAGTGGCTGTAGTCTGGCTAAATTGGGTGAGCCAGTAATTCTAACCCAGTTATGATTTTTTTCCATCTTTTGGTTACCCTTGAAAGAGGTATCAAACAAGAGAAGGCAGATGATATACAGTATATATATTATTTTTATAGCACTTAAATTAAATGTATTACTAAACAAACACCTAAAAAGGTCTTACTTTATCATTATCTTCACATTTGATTCTATCACCATGGTAACTTTCCAGGCAAAGACTCACTCATGAGCCATTAGTTTGATCCAAGAGAGTAAAGACTGGACAGGCACACATCTGGAAATGAAGACCTGAAAATAAATACAGTAAAATGTTATACCAGCACATAACTTGCATAAAATATGGTACAACAAACATTTCCCCTTACAAGAATAAAAAGATAATGTTCATTCCAGTTTTTATACTGTTGGTAAAATACTGTTTCAACACACTAGAAAATCCATAGTGCCTACAAGATTGATATAAATAAAAAGTACGATACATAAATAACTCCAGAGAATGAGCCATCACTAGAAGCACTAATGTATTTCATGTGTTTTCTCAGTTCTAACCATAATGTCTTCACAGCTCAAAAGAATTAGGAACAAAAAGCAGCACTGTTGGAGATTCTTTGATTCACATTTTCCTGGGACATAAAGCATACAAGATTTACCACTGTTTCTACAAATCAAATCGGAAAAATAATGGAAAATTTCAAAGTGAGACGTCCATATAAAACAAATCAATGGATTTCAGGACTGAAGATCTATAACACTTTTTTTTATAGACTCACTACGCCATCTCTTCCTATGAGATTTTTTATATTTCCCTCAGTTGTTTATATATGTATATAACTTTTAAGGATCAAACCACAATACCAAAAAAATGTGAAAAGGGCGATAAATAAAAATATCACTCCAATCACTACTTCTACATAAATGTTTGCATAGCAACACATACAAAGTTACAATTATCTACTGTATCTCGCCCATAATTCTATGCATCTATTTAAAAGGTTAGTAAGGTGGCCATAATCCCAAAATTCCTAGTATGCTTTAAATGGGGGGGTTGAAAGTGGCTTGTAACAAAAACAAATTAATGTGTAAATTAAGTGCTACAATTCTGTAAGAGGGCCGTAGGCTGAGACAAGATGGTGATTGCTACAGTACCTTCACCACATTCACCACAGAACAATGGGGAATGACCTGCCATCCACAATCACCTGACCAGCTGGAGAAATGCAATTGGGCAATCGGTCTTGTGACAGTTAAGGCTGTTAGGATGCTTCTAAGTTGGTTGTAAACATCTGCTGTCCAAGAGCAGGGCAGAGCTTCCAAGATGTATTGATCAGAGGGAAAACGGAGAGACTGATGGATAGGCATGTGTACTTTTAAAGGCTTTTTTTAAAGTTTTTGAAGTGTCTTGGATTTTTTTTCTTTTGATTTAGCTGCCAGGCTACTGATAGAAAGAACAGTTAAAGCTTGGAAAAAAGCCGCTTTGCGGCTTTGGATATATTTCTTGCACTGCAAAATAACAGAGTGTTGTCTTTTCAACCTTACAGCTGAGTTTTGCATCTCTGTTTTCAAATACCAAAAAAAGATCACTTCTACTTCCCTGAGTATGCCACAATTGTTAAAATTAACGTCAACAAATTAGAAATGAACAATAACCATTTTTGAAATTTGGGAAAAATTTCAAAGGTAGTCTTCTAAAATATGAATGGTGTGGGACAAAACCAAAACGTACAGTATGGCATACAGTAGTAAGGTTAAAACTCGCATACTTTGTCATATGTAGTGTCTAAATTGGGGCCAGCTGGCTTTTGAAAATCTCAAGATGAATGGTTCCACATATTGTCCTCTAAAATTAAAGCGAAAGTTGCATTTTCCGGCATTCTTCAAAATAGCAAATGAAGGGCAAAGGCAGGAAAAATTAAAACAATAAACTAAATGTTTTCATGTTCTTAAATTCTGGTCTGAATTTTTTTAAATAATGCAAGTGGTGTCTTTTTTGCATATAGTAAATTATGTTTTATAAACCTAAGGTTTCTGAGAGGTTAAGAAAAGGGATAATAGCATTCTCTGCGTAAGGTACTGTAGTCAGCACCTTTCCCAAAAACTGGAACTCTGCTCAGTGCACAGCAATGTTATATACAGTATATATGGTGTTTTAGATTTTAAATTTGTTTGAATTGTGCAGAGGGTTTCTGAACAAAAATGTCAAGTTACTATACCATATTACTATAATATTGTAATCTTTTAGTGTTATACACTATAATAAAGTCATCATCCTTCAGATTTTGGATGAATAAATAAGTTTTTCCTCAACAAAAACTAACTAGGCATTTGTAAGAGTCTAATTTTTGACATCTTGGACAAGACAAAGGAGAAAGGTAAGACTGGATGAAATATGCAGATTCCATTAGGCAAAAGCTGACTGTATATACAGTATAATACATATTGTATATGTGCATTAAGTGGGACAAATCAAATCAAAAAGCTACAAACTAGTACAAAAACTGCAGAGAGTTCAAATACTGTAGCTCAGAGAAAGGATCAGATGCGGGGAATGTCCAATTAGAAGGTCATTCGCCATAACCCTGTCAAGAAATGTGTGCGTGAAAGACGCACAAAGAATTAACTTAATTGATCATGGCAGCTAGCTGAGCAGATGAAGGGTAAAATAAAATGGGAGTGCTTGATCTGGAGGTCTGTTGTACGGCTGCAAACTTACAGTAGTGACATTCCTGGATAAGGGATAATCACCGCAAGCATCAGAAATGAGTGGCTTGGAGGCCAAATGGACACTCAGTGAATTAGCAGTGGTATCCTGCTGGATGTCTGCACAGAGAAATGGAATGCTTGGTGGGGCTTCGATGAATGAACGTCAGTGGCCTACTCGAAAACTGGCAGGAGAAGTAAGAATGGGTTCTGGAGCCAACTGGCTGCCCATGAATTAATGGTAGGAATCAGATTCATCAGGTTCAGTCTGAATGAAGGCACTAGATGTTTATGCTAAAAACATGACTTTATTTTATCTACATTACTAAATGATGAAAATCCCAAAGCTCCAGTATTGGGTTTGTTAAAAGACATTTGCTGGGAACTGACTCACTAGCATTACCTTCATGTTGCAGTGTACCCGTGGAATTAATGTTGTACAACTTTTACATTTATTTTTGTTAAATTGCTATCATGATGCAATGGGTATTGAGATGTTGCATTGTGTGCTATAGTAAAGGGTTTTATGTTGATGTGATACTAAAATTGATTTGACTCAAGACAGCACTGCTCAGACTATGGAATTTTGTCCTGAGTATTTTATAGATTTGATATTGTCTTATACAGTAAATTAATGTGTTGCCCAGATATGTGTTCTCTAGACTTTGCTTTGCTGTTACAGATCTCTAGCAATGTTTTTTTTCTTACTGTGTTCAGTTCTGTACCATTAAAACATCAAGGAAAATCGGAATAACTATGAATCCTGCATTATACACATCAACTGTGCTTTAGGGCATGACTTTTTAGTGATAACTACAGTATTGACAAGCTCTTTATGAAATTTAATTCTACAGAGCACTAAAATTGTTTAGTAAACTTAGAAGCTAAGTTTTGAAATTCATTTGGAATTAACTTTGCAATTAAGCACACTTTGATAACGTTATTTAGATTGAATAGTGTGCCTGTGCTTTTGTCTATGTGTACAGTACATTCTTCATTATGTTCTCACAGATTACAATTTTCTTACATGTCCTTTTTGTCTTTTATGCTAGGGCACAAGGTCCGTCTTGTATAATGTTGAAAAGAACAATTCTTCCAACAGCTAGAAAATTACTTAATTACCGACTAAAAAGCTTGTGAAGTGCAGCTAAATGTCTGTACGCAGATTAAGCAAAGATGTAACAAAACGTAGCATCCAAGTTGTGCAAAGAGAGGCATTTTCAGAAATATTACTTTTTTCTGAACTCTGTTTATTGTTCCATTGTATGTTACAAAATAAATGATATGAGTAAAAACAGCATGTTTCTGTATTGTAAAACTGATAAAAATGTTTACAGACAAGCATCTCTAATAGTAAAAACAAAAGAAAAAAAAAACAGAACAAAACATCCTCACATCAGTGTGCAAACAGTTTATACAGACAGAAACACTCACTCTGGGTCATGTTTCCTGATAAATTATTTTAAATAGCATATATCTACACAATTATGAAATTACCTGTTACAAATAGCATAGAGAAACTGAACAATAATTTATTCATTAAAAAAAGCTTTGGACAAACACAAAGCACAACATTTATAAAACAGTCTCCCATTCCATTTCTTAATGCTTGGGGAAAGGGGTATATTTATCTGCAAAAATATGTTTTTATACTATGTACAGCATTTGTTTTACTACAGTAGCGTTAAAAGAAGTTAACCAATTTGTTTTCTGCTGCTATATCCAAACTGTGTTTTGTTTTCATTATAAAACAATAATGAGGTAATAATTGTACATCAAAGTTTTCCTTTGTTATTTTTTCAAACCTTAATAAAAAAGAACAGGCACACTGGTCAAACATACCGTGCAGAAGAACACTGCCTCTAGATGCACTGAATAGGTTGCTGTTTTGAAAAGGTGGGTTGGGGAAGACAGGTTTTGACAGGAGAAAGCTACAGGTCTTGCATGCTAACAGAACCTGTAACATACAGGGCTAAAGACATTGACCCTGGTTTCCAGTTTTTTTACAAAGGTAATGGGGAATTAAGAAAAAAAGAAAAGTCAACTTAAATGTTAGAGCATCATTACAGAGCAAAGTTAATAAATAATGACTTTTATTTACAATCTTATATACTGCGTCTTATCTAGACTACAAATCAATCTGTATGGATAGTCCAGCACATCTGTTCCACTCCTAAAGCAGTCCTTCTTCATAAAGACAAGTAAACACACAGCAATAAATAACTAAATCTTTTTGTATACTTGTTGTTCCATTACTGGCTTTTCCACACAGGTTCCCCAATTGTTCTATTATCAGTATTGTTTTTTTTAAAGCCTCATTAGTTTTGATATTTCCTGTCATTCTTTGCTATATTTCACCATGATGTTCTGCAGAGGTAGGCAACCTTTGTGCTGATGTACGCCCCTCCCCAGTCCAGAAATTTGCTAGAAAACCAGACACTTTGAAATTCAGATTTAAAGAAAAAAAAAACATTTGTTTGACACAAAAGCAGTACATTTGCTTGAAAAGGTATTGCTGATTTAAATTGTATGTATTTTGTGCAGTTGATACAAAAATGCTGGACTGGCGGACATTCTCTTAGACTCATGGTTCTGCCCTAGGCCTGGCTTGCAGTCTCCTCCATTTTAATCTGATATGCCATGTTTAGTTGCTGTTAACAGAGGCTGATAGGGAGAACCAGTCTCACCCTGAGAATACTAGGTTCACTGAACTGAAGTAGTTACATCACCAGCCATAGTACCACTGCTGCATTCACTAATAACTGTGTTTAGGCTGTATAATGCCCATTACTCAATATGATCCATTTGGCTGAATTTGCCAAGAATATTTTTGTTATTTATTTCTGTAAGGGTTTCTTCAAAAGGGGGACGCTCTGAAGGAGATGTGTATGGGGAGCAGAAAACCAGTGCTCCTTAGCTTCACAATTATATATGTATTTTATATATATAAATGGGAAGCAAGCTGGCTCTTTTGAGAAAATATCTACACACACTCAGACACGCATACGTTTCAATAGTAACAGTCCCTCGGTGTTTTGTTCATCAACAATCAAGTCCAAGGGTCTCTGACCCTTTTAATCGTAAGAGGAAAAGTCTTATTGCCTTCTTCATCCCTGGAACAAATTTGTCCATTTAAAAAAAATTTAGTCCACAGCAGATCTGAGGTTGATCTTTTTTTAATAAAAAGGAAATACTCAGTCTTTCCGTGGGACCTCCATCTGGAAAAAGATATGCAGACGGGTTCTGAAGTGCATAGTCAACGGCTGGAAGATCTTCCCTCGCAGGGCGAAGAGCTTCGGAGAGCCATCTCTTGACCGAGTAAAGCAAGGGTGTGTCTGCTCTACCTGCTTTGGTGGAGGGGTCAAATGCTCATCTGGCAGTCAGCTGGTTTTTCTCCCAACGTCAATTTACCATGAAGCTGATCGCATGCTCTAGTTCCACCAATGTGCACGTTTCAGAGGGAAGCGTAATGAAAACAATGGTCCCAGGATGTTGTTTAAAATATATATTCATATTTATACAGAAAGGTGCAAAATCCAAAAAAGACTCTCTTCTCTGCAATTATGTATCTAAAAAGGAAAAAAGCAAAATGAACTTTTAGGTAACAAAATAACCATCAATACTTCTGTTCTGTGCCACTCCAATTAGGAGGTATACATCTAGCAGCACTGCTTCAAATTAAATGGTGTAAAAAGTTCTAAATGTTAATAAAGACTGCTATTATTAAAGATATAAAAAAGTAAAGATGCTTAAGGAACTTACCTCTGCATTCATATTTGAGGTCGGAGAAGTATACCATTTCTTGAGAAAATACGAACAGACCTAGCCTTCCACCTGCGTAAGTCTTGTCATAGATGCTTCCAGAGTCTGCCATGATTTTCTTGCCTTCATACATGACAACCCTAAAGTGGAGAAGGAAAGAGTTGTGAGATTAACTTGTTTGCTTAACTGATAGGAATGTTTTTTTTTTAAACTTTATTACATAAATAACTAAAAAACCTGGAAGAAATACTTAGCATACCGACATAACTGAACCACAATGTGCTTCTCAAATAGGCTTACCTAATGTGGCCAGTCTTTGGTCTGTGGGTAAGATGCCATCTGTAAGCAGTGAAGTCTTTCCAGCCAATATTTTTAGGGTCGTGCCACAGAGTGCGCACCTAAGAGGGAAAGGACACAACCATGCAAAATTACTTTCAGTACTTTTCCTGGAATAACCTCCAATTAAAAAACAACACAATATTTACAGCTTCATAATCTGTTATTAACACAATATTTAATTATGAGAGGTCATTTGAAGTGAACAATTATAGGAGCTATAGTATATCGTCACATTTAGCCAAGGTAATGCATGTACCTGTCCGAGAGTATCTCCAGTGTGCCAAAGGGCATTTCGCAGATGTTCTCCAGGTCCAGTGGTAGAATTGACAACTTTGATGGACAGTCCTGAGTATCCCTGGGCTTTTGTGGGAGTATGAGACCAGTAGGTCTGTGTGATCTGTTTCCACATCACCACGTAGAAGCGAGAGCTTGACTGGTATCCAAACACAAACCCAGCATAGTCATCATCACGGTCGGTGTTGATGAAGAAGGTGCCACTAAAATCCACTGCGTTGAATTCATCAAAACCTGAGAAGTAAGGAGTTAAAAGGTAAGTTTTACAATGACTTGTATTTTCATTGCCATAATACTTCCATTATGTATCACCTATAGTACAGTAAAGTTTCTGTAAACATACCAACAGCAATGCCAGGATCGCAGTTGACGGTCTGCACGAGCTCTTTGCCCTGGTGGCGCACCACCCAGTTAGGGTCAATCTGTGAAGTTCCCTTGGGGTCCAGGGGCACCATCTGGAATTTACGGAAGTCCGTCTCGGTGATTGCAAAGTTCTCAGGACAGACATCGTAGATGTCAGGTACGTTGTCTTGATCAAAGTCGTCTTTGCAAGCATCACCTCGTCCATCACCTGAAACAGATAAAAAATGCAAATACCTTAATGACAGATACTGTTTGTGTATGACAGATATATGTATGTGCTTATTAAGAGTGTGAACTAGTTATGTTTATTGAGGTTTAGACTGAAGACCTTAAATGACTTATTGCCTTGAATGTCTCACTACAAACACCAAAACAGTTGTGAGTTTCATTTAAGAAAAATACAGAGAGCTGTTTCTAGAAGAACTGTTGGGACAGATATATACAGTGTTAGAGAGAAAGTATTAAGCCCGAAGTTCTTACCATCAGAGTCTTTCTGGTCGGGATTGAAAGCCAGTCTGCAGTTGTCCTTGTCATCGGGAATGCCATCATTGTCATCATCATGGTCACAGGCATCACCTTTGCCATCTTTGTCATGATCAGCTTGGTTGGCATTGGGAATGTAGGGACAGTTGTCCAGGTTGTTCTGGTGGCCATCTTCATCTATGTCCTGGTTGCTATCGCATTTGTCTCCTACCCGATCAGAGTCAGCGTCAAGCTGTGAAATAAACCAGAGAGTTACTTTTCATTTTACCCCACTTGCTTGTCTGCATTAAGTAATTCACATGTATATGTATTCACATGTATTTTGTAAAATAAGTTAAGAAAGAGTTTTGAACAGGTAACACTATGTAGCTGTAAAAATTCATGTTTATCACACTGTCTTTTTTTGCACCTAATGGATCTTGGAGCTTTTCAACAGCATCTATAATCTTTGTCTGTCTTATCCTGCCAAGCCAGGCTTTTTCAATCCAGCTGCATATTTCATACTGTTGAAAATCATCTCTGCATTGCAAGGTGCTTCTAACAGGCATTCGAGTAATGACCCTCAGGCTATTAATCTCCAAGTCCTTACAGTTGGCAGGACTATACAGATAATAATTACACAGAAGGGTGGGGTACATTTTGCTCATTTTTCCCTGAGACCAAGTACCCATGTTCCACAAAATGTACACATTCCTGTCCTGGATTAGGTAACAGCACAGGTGTGCTCAGAAATAATTGAGTGAAGACAGGGTATGCATGACCATACAAGTGTGCCCACGTTTTAATTAGGAGTGTATGAAAGATGGTTTTCTTTTTCATTTTATAACTGAATACCCCATTAATAAGACTGCATGCCTTATATCTCTTCTTCTGCAGTCAACACTACATCACTTCATATTTTTTTGGTAAAAAGTTATGCTACAGTTTATTAATTTAAATGTAATTAAATTTAGTATAGAAATCAGTTTTGCTTATTATGCATTACTGTTGCAAAAAGATCCCACATACGTAGAGTACACATTTGCTATTGTACTATTTATTTTTTCTACATCTGATTTTCTATGTTTCTCAAACTGCCTGGGAGATTTAAAACAGAATAGAAAAAATTACCTGGTCTGGATTGTGTTCCAGAGGGCAGTTATCACACTGATCTCCAACGCCATCTAAGTCTGTGTCTCTCTGGTCCACATTGTACACATAAGGACAGTTATCCTTCTCATTCAGAATACCTGTAAAATAATCATGATTGTGGTCAGATTAATTGTTACAGGGTACAAAGAAAAACAGAAAATTGTCCTTTCAGATATAGCTAAATTCATTGTCTTGATCGGAGAAACTGGGGTATGGTTGCTATCCAAGAATGGTTTCTTACCATCACCATCGATGTCCACAGCACAAGCATCACCCTCTCCATTGTTGTCAGTGTCAATTTGATCAGGGTTGCTGTTGTATGGGCAGTTGTCACAGCGGTCTCCCACATCATCACGATCATAGTCATACTGCCTCGGGTTATAGATGAACTGGCAATTGTCCTGTTTTCAAGAAAGCATTTAGAATTTTTTAGTTTTGTTTCAAAGTCCTCTCTTGCTAAGCCCCTGGGAGTACTGCTGACTATCAAGTACATTTTTAAACATTAAGCTAATAATTAACAAGATAAAAGAAGCCAGTCTTTAAAAGGAATGTTTTGAAGCCAGAATAACCAAATTAAAGGAAAAGGACAACCATATTTTTAGTACCTCTATAAAACTTTCTACTGTGTTTAATGGATCATTGGCTCTGGGCTTCAAGTGTTGTACCTCTGTGCTGGAATGTGAGGCATGACTGAGGAAGCTAGTGTTTGCTTGCTGAAACATTTTTCCCCCTGCTTTTTTCATTCCTCTTTGCACGAATCCTGAATGTACAGACTTTGGGCTCTTGGCTTACTTCTCAAAACAAAGCTTGATCATTAAACTTTTTGGGCCGACTCTACTGCTTCCTGCTGCTGAATTGTGGTGCCAAGCATTCATTTAGCCTGTCTGTAGGGGGCTAGATTCTCACTGGCCACCAAGTTACAGGAGAAACATTTCTTCTGGTTCATGTCTTACCCTGTCATCTGGAATGCCATCATTATCATCATCACTGTCGCAGGCATCCCCTGTTCCATCCTTATCATAATCTTCCTGTCCGGAGTTGGGAAGGTTGGGACAGTTGTCCTGCAAATGACACATGGACATTTTTAAAATGTGAGCTGAGAGGTTAAAACAACTTAATACAGATTTTAGACATCTGCAGTCTGAAGTAAAATGAGCTTTCAATAAAAAAAAGCATTGTGAAATGAATGATTTACCTTCTTGCAGTGGTAGGTGGCATTTTCCACACAGACAAGGTCCTCATTGGGCCAGCCATCAAGGTCAGTGTCCTCCCCACAAATGTATCCATTGCCAGCGTACCCTGGCTTGCATTCACAGCGGAACATGGGGTCTGTGAAGTGCCCCAGGTAAATGCAGCGGGCGTTTTTGTTGCAGTCGTGGCTTCCATCAGCGCAAGGGTTTCGGGGTGTGCACACCTAGGAAGGACAATTTCATGTCAGTTCTCGCACTTTCTCCTTTTAAGCACTTGCTCTCTTAACCGCATATGCCGATTACTTTATTTTATGATTAGCTACAGAAGTTTCCTTTAGATCATGAAATAGGACACTTGTCTGCTGGTCAGCAAACATCTGATCAATTTCATTTTCATGGTGTAGGTGAGAATTCTAGCCTTTTTGGCATTAAACCTCTTCCTGCTTAAGGGTATTCCTCACCTGCTTTTTCGCCGTGGCATCCTCCACACCTCTACCATATGGCTGTAGGCCAGTGAAACGAGGTGGGCAGGGCAGACAGTTGTATCCTGGCTCTGTGTTTTCACATCTGTGGACGCCGTTAAACTCGAAACAGGCATCAGGAACCTCCTTACACTAAAAAGAGGTAGAGGAGAAATTTATTTTTATGGTACGGAGGTGAGATTCATTGCTAGTCAAACAGACAGAAAAGGGTCCTGAAGCTTACTTCATCGACATCTTCACAGTTGACTCCATCACCATGGTAACCTGTTGGGCAAGGCCCACACTTCCAGGAGCCGTCAGGAAAGCTTGTGCACTTTGATCCAGCAAAGCAGGGATTGGATAGACACCCATCTAAAAACAAGACATGCACACACATGAGTATAGAACAATATTCTAGCAGCACGGAGCATCTGTAAAACCTCAAATATAAGCGAGAGACTTGTTTCATGCCATTCCATTCCAAGATCAACATGGAGGAAATATTTCTAAGACAGCAATATTACATTTTTGAGTTAGATGTGTTTGGAATTTGAATTACTATTCAAATTCGCAAAAAGCACTAATTATTGTTTTGTTTGATGTAGGAACACCACCGCCCCTCACCTTAACTGAGAAAAGTTGCTATTTTGAAACCTGAAACAAATACTGTATTGACTGGGGAGCTTCCGAATCTGTTGGACGGTAGTAACGTATTCATTTTCTCCAGATTTACTCACCAATGGGACAGTCCTGCTTGTTGCAGAGCTGAGTTTCCCCAGCCTCACCAATGCAGTCCTTGCCACCATATGTAGGCGCAGGATCATTGCAGAGTCGCTTGCGAGTCTGAACACCTCCTCCACAGGTCACAGTGCAGGTGTCCCAGAGAGACCACGGTCCCCAGTTTCCATTGACTAAAAAAAAGAGCAAAGGTACATAAAGACTGATCAGAATAGCAAATTTAACAATACACTGGGATCCATTTCCTTTTCATTTAATTGGTAATGTGCCCGAAAGAGGTAGATTCTTTCAGGTTGCTGCCTAGTAAGATAAAAAGATAAAAGACCTATGTTCCCAGTTATGTAACAGCATTCCTGAGGTATTTGGTTTCCATATTATTGCTGTGGTCTCAAAAGGGAAGGCAAGGATTATAGTGTGGAATCGCAACAGTGTGGGCTTTTGTCACATTTAGGCATGGGAGTGTATTTATTTCTGACGACTACGTACTCGGACAAGGGGATTGCTTGCACTCCTTTGTCTGCCGGCCCTCTCCCATGCAGTCCTTGCCACCCATCTGAGGAGTCGGGGAATTGCACAGACGAATGCGCGTAATCACTCCAGTGCCACAGGTAACGGAGCAGGAAGACCAAGGAGACCAGTGACTCCAGCTTCCATCTTGCTTGACTGTAGGGGGAGGGAAAGCAAACATGTTCAACTACTGTTGCAACTGCACATTTCGGTCTGAAAAGTGGGAGGAAAACAGATTTTGGAAGTCATCAGAGTATAACTCACATCGCTTGTCACATTCCTGAAGGTAGCAGTCCCGTGTCTGCACAGAAGTGCCCTCGCAGAAGTTGTTGATACGATCGCAGGAGCGGCCACGCTGCTGAATCCCTCTTCCACAGGACACAGAACAATGAGTCCATTCAGACCAGGGAGACCAGCCATCCTCTGCAGAGTCGCTTGCTGGAAAGACAATGGAGAGCTCTTTCTATTTTCTTTTAGGATCTGAGAAGTGTTAGTATTTCCTTGAGTCACGATTGATATGGAAATCTAAGTAGATCAGTGCTCTATTACATCAAGAGTAATTACCATACAAGGCTTCAAATGACATATCACCAGTAGTCCTCACAAAGTATCGCATTTTAGCAGTAGCTTTTCATGTATGTGGTGTATATGTATATAGATTTTCTGGGAAATGCAAAATCGGAGTGTACAGTATGTACATCAATTTAACATCAACCCAGTTTCATGTAAACAAACATACTCTTGAACATTTTCATTGCACTTTTCCTAGGGTGAAAACTAGACTCAAATGTCAAATTACTCTCCTCCCCCCCAATTTAAGCCAAGTACTGTCACAGTGTTTCAGAGATCTGAGAACATTCACCAAAAATTGTAAGTTAAAAATAATGTATTTCTGGTACCGGAATCTAATTTTCTAAGGGGTTATATTTTTCTAAGCATTAAGCAGACTGTACTTTTAGGGAACAAGTAATAGGTTTATTCCATGCTGAAAAGAGAAGAAAGAAAACACAACGTTTCGTCCGTGGAGCCTTCTTCAGGTGTACTTTTGGGTTTGAAAATGTTGTTCCCCTGTCTGGTCTTTCTTTGTCTGCCCTCCAATAATTAATTTAAACATATCTGAAGAAATACTAGATCTTCTAACACTGGGGTTCAGACAATGAGACAAAGCACTGATGTTTGGTAAACAGGTAACAGTAAGGTTTAATATTAAAGTCTATTGATTTGTGAAGCATGCATAGTCAACAAAATCAGACATACAGTAGCAACCAATCTAGCTTATTTATAAAACACTGAATTCTACTTACGTGTGCCACATCTTGGACAGCATTCTCCATCAGGAACAGTAGCGTTAGCGCAGGGCATCAGAGGGCAGGAGATCTTGCGACACACTGTGGCAGAATTCTGCACAAAAAGAATGTTGGAATCAACCAAATTTGTTGAGGCTAAACTCTGGTGAGCAGAGAAGTGAACTCAATTGTTTACTTATGAAACAAACTGGCTCTATCAAAGCTAATTGCAGTGTTGTGAACAAAGAAGTGATCTTTGGCTTGAATCTGTGACTCCCGCTGAGCTACGGCTTTGCTTAGTGCACCTGCTGGAGGTCATACCAAACTGCACAGAAAAGGAAGCTGAAAGCACAGTGCTGGGGAATTTACTGACAGGGGTGAACCCCAATGACATTTATGAGGGCTTTATCCACTTAGAACTCTGCCAACACACTGCAGACCTTTAACTTTTTGGAGACTTTAAGCTGCAGGCTGGTGCTGTAAACTCTTTATAATTAAATAGCTGATTCTTCAAAATACTGAGAGACTGCCAAGTTAGGTAACACAGTAGGCAGTGAGGCATGGCAAACAGATTATAACAAAAAACACATCTGTAGGTAACATTATTTGTAAAATCTGGATTGAATCTCGACCTACAAGCTACAAAGTACAGCTTGTATTTGCTTAACCAACTTTTTTTTTGTCTGTTCAATGCTCATTTGCATAATTGAAAGACATGGCTGCTGAAGGGGTCTGCAAATAATAGCTGTCACATTATTTTCAAACAAATCATAAAAAACATTTAATAATGGTGCTAGTTATGGGAATTCTGCCATCAGCCTGTCATACCCATTACTCGCTACATTACAAAGCCTCTACTGTCTGTCTGAATTAGCTTCATTTGAATTTACCTGGCAAGTGCATTCAGTACAACCATCAACAGTCCATTCATCCTTATTGTTGTAGACTATGCCATTGTGGAGACACACACCATGCTTGATTTTAATTTGGTTTCTGATAAGTTCATTCTCTTCATGCTGAAAGAAAACAGAGCCCATGTTAAAAAGTATTTATTATTTATCAGTATGAGTTTCAGATTTAAAACTGATTAGTTACGACTTCTGTGCACAAAGTCAAGGTTTTGCATCCTACATGTCCCATCTGAGTATTGGTGAATGGCACATCTAAACGCGAAATTACATACTTAAGAATGCAAAGTAAAACTTACAACAAATCAACACAAAATAAGAACTTAGCTAGAACAAGCAAAACCTTCTTATTCCGGAAATACCTGGTGCAGAACATTTTGAATTGGATTACATGTATTGAAACTGCAGAGGTGCTGGACTCTTACCAGTTTGTGGAGATTTTCTGACAATTGGTGAACATAGACACTGAGTCCTTTAAGTTCCTTAAACATGTTGGCAAGATCTTCACAAGAGAACCCACACACAGACTGTATATCTGCTGGGACAAAATCATAAAAAAAGGTGTACAGTGAATCCACAGAGTCATACTGTGTATATACCTGTGTGTACTCTGCATAGTGTAGGAACAGCCACAGGAAAATAAGATGCATTTTCAATTTTTGTTACATTAGTTTTATAAAACAGTAAAATACAAACATAATAAATATCCTCTTGTCATATTTTAAAAAGTAGAGATAACAAAACTATTAGGAAATCCATTAATGTTTATCTGCATCCATTTCGTGTTTAAATTAAGTTACCTTTTGTTTTGTGTCCAATGTAGTCAGTCCTGATGGCTGGGCTAGATCCATTGACGGGGTTGTCCAAAATTATAGTATCCGTTAAAGGTGCTAAAAACAAAAACAAAAAAGTTTTTTAGAGAAGCTACGTGATAAAGACGTACAGTATGCA
The DNA here is from genome assembly GCF_059453375.1 of Lepisosteus platostomus. Classification (NCBI taxonomy): domain Eukaryota; kingdom Metazoa; phylum Chordata; class Actinopteri; order Semionotiformes; family Lepisosteidae; genus Lepisosteus; species Lepisosteus platostomus. The sequence continues at coordinate 15,606,457 of NC_142620.1, forward strand.
GTTTGAGTTCCTCGTAGTGGTCCACTTTTCAAAGGCAGCGTTGTTAAAAGTTTGGCTTGTCCTAATTTTTCATGAGAAACTAAAGCAGAAAGTGCCTCGTATGTCTAATTTGCAGTTTTGAACTGGTTCCTAAGGGGGATTGTAGGTACGATCTGGAGACAGTAGTACGATTTTGGTGGTTTAGAAAAGCATTAAAATATTCATAAACAAGAAATCTTTTTTATCTGGTGGCGTTTGTCAGCTTCGTTAAACAGTGTACCGTAATTAGTCTATTTTGCTTCTTATATACGCACGTCTGGCTGTGTTATTACTCCTGCACAGTTCCAGACAAATAGTTTCCATCTCTGCCTGGCAGCTACAGTACTATTTGCTGGTGGACGTTAGCTCGGAAAATTGAAATGCCAGCATGAAATTTGATTTGTGCCTTACAAAGGTAATCGAGAATGTTGCTTGAATGAGACAATTAAACCCTAGATAAAATGCACACTTACATCTGGAACATCCTTTATTCCTCAAAATCGCATCCAGAGTAGTTCCAAAAACAAAGCGTATATTCTGCAGCACACCCTGTGGAAATGACAAAGATCAGTTTACTACTTCCTATCATTAATTACTTAAGAAACGACGTCCTTTTGCTCCGAAAACATCCGGAATATTTAGAACTACTGTTTTACCCCAGGCTAATTCGTTCGTTTAGATTCTACTTTCTGTAAACTGGAAAAAAACGGTATGGTTAATAACTTCTTTTGGAATGAAACACTTTCAAGGGTACACAGAATATTCGTCTTCTGTAACCACTTGTATCTTACCATGAACCTGTCCTTCACCGCTCCTTTGCCGATCCTCAGGCGGGCAATGCTGGGTACGTCCTGAGTCAGGATTCTTTGAATGGACACGTCCAGTTCAGAGCTGTTGATTTCTTCGCAGCCCACGAAAAGTTGAGCCCGATCTTCCTGCACGAACAGTGTGATGTTCTTCCAGTGGCCCGTCGCCAGGTCCGCGTCTTCAATGGACACCACCTGCTGCTTGTTCTCCGTGGAGAAAACCAGGTCCAGCGTGTTAGCCTTCCCGTTAGAAACGATCTCAAAAATGGGTCCGGAGCCATCAATTTTTTCGACCGTCAGCAGACTGCCCCTGGTCCGCTTGAATTGTTTGAAGTTAACCAAGAGAAGAAAGCCCTTTTCGGTGTGAATGGCATCTATTAGGTCCCTGAAGGGGGTCTCGGGAACCGGGGGAATCAGGTCAGCGTCTAAAATCTTGTAAGCAGGGCTGTAAGGATCTGCGCCCTTCACGAGAGTCACCCCATTGTTTTTCTTGTGTACTCGCACCTTCTCGAACAGGTCAAAGACACTATTGTCGTCTCGGCTTTCTGTAGGGACAAGAACAATTGCAGTTGCATTCATAACATTTTACTTTTTTTGTTGTTGTTTAATGAGAAAGCCGTAAGGAATGAAAAAGCTCTCAAGGTCTGCTAGGATCAAAAATAATATAAATCACTTATCTGTAGGTTTATGTAGCGATTTAATTATTACATATAATTATGAATGAGACCTTAAAGCTAGCTGCATACTGAAGAATTAGAAAATGTAGGGAACGGTGCACGTTTTCATTCTCACCTGCGACTCGAGCCGCTCCACAATTCCAAGCCATTAGGAGCAAAAAGAGACCCCCTATCAACTGCATTGTGCGAACCTTTATTATTTGTCTTTCTGAAAAATAAAATATAAATTTGACCTTTGATTATGAATTGAGAAAAATACCAGTGAAATACTGCACAGTGGGTATGAGAATATTTTCGAAATACGTATTGACTTAAATATATAGAAAAAGTATATGATGAATCTACCTACCTGGGAAAAAAGGAAAGTAATAACTCTTAATAATAACTCTTCAGAGGCACACAAAAAAGATAATTCCAAAAGAATGAAAGTCGCAAGAAAATCCTCAAGTTTCTCAAAAGTTCACTTTCTTCTTCACGTCTAATAAATAACAACTCCCGAAAAAGTAGCAGTGAATTCTTCTTTTTGGCTAACTTCTTTGCAATACTTAATCGGATGCTCAAACCTAACTATTAGCACTTTGGTGAAAGTCCGGTTTAAATAGTTTCATGACATTCCTAAGAATGCTGCTGCTCCAATCACAGGCAAGCAGGAAAAAGGGACGAGCTTATCCACCTACCTCACAGCACGAAAAAAAAAGAGACGTACACATAAAAAACACACATTCCAGAACTGAAATTCCATACAAAGATACACTTTTTCATAGACGCAAACATGCCAAGCCCCCACTTCCTTTTCAAAGTACATTCGTCAATTTCCTCACATACTTCACTGACACTTCTTTTTTAAAGATGCTTTTTGACAATATTGATTTTTAAAAAGTAATAGTACGAGTTGGTAATGAACTTTAATGTACTGTAACAAAGATGTCTAAACTAAAGAAAACACGTTAAAGTAGAGATTAAAATAAAATGTTAGGACAAAAGCTGCAAATATTTTTTTATATAATATTATTGCTCCAAACAAAAATGTTTTACAATTAATAACGGCAAGTCCAACAAATTAAAGGATGCGCATAGTTCTTGGCTCTTAAATCCTTCTTGTTTTACATGTATTGTCCGCCAGGAGCCGTTGCGAATTCACAGGACTAAGCTTCATCTGTTCATTTTTGTTTGCTAGTTACAGAATTACAGAACCAACGTAGATCAAGCGATATGTTTTTTTTTTCTGCTTATGTACAGTAAATTAAATATGTTGTAGATTTTCTTCCCGGGATTGGCTACCATTGTTAACCTCACCTGGTTTTAAAATGTTGAAACACTTAATTTCAGATATCCTGTATCTTCAGAGTGATGCCCTTCTTACATTTTATTGTATGTAGTCAGGGATTATCCTATTTTCTTGCTTTTCAAAACGGTGTTGTATAGAAGTTGGGTTTGCAAAAAATGTTCACTTGTTCAACAGAGACAAAAGGTTTAGTTTTTCCGATAATATTAACGATTCCATTGGTTTCTGCCTACAATTAAGGAACATTAAGGAAACAAAATATTCTTGGTTTAGATTATGGACTAGATAAATGTGAGGGCTTGTTCAAAAATTGTTATTAGCAAAATAAAAATATGTATTTTATGTGTTGCTATTATGTTTATTTAGTTATTCTCAAAACCTTTGAAAAAAAAAACCAAATAACTCCTATCTAAATACCCAACAGCCAAACTTCGTTGTTTGGTAAGCTCTTCTGCATTTAATGTTATCTTACCGTACTTACAGTAAATATACTTAATAAATATTATTAATATTTTTCACATTTTATATTTTAGCTTCTTTCTCAAATTGTAAAAAGAAAAAGAAACCTATGCCCTTTGGATGTACTGTCAATACAAAATGGTTTTAAAAATGGTAATTTATAAATAGAAAAACTAATGGTAAAAACAATGGAGGTATAATGATGATGTCGTTTATGTCAAGAGAAATTAAAATACAATAAACTGAAGCTATACAAAATATTAATTTTAGGTTTTTTAATTAACTTTATAGAAACCACTAATTCTTAATACCCTGCAATTTCTGAAGAACTAATGGTATGAAGTTTTCTGCTGGTTTAAGCTTATAGCACCTGCACTTTTTAGAAAAAGGGAATGCTGTATATGCAGTAGAATTACATTGCATCTCTGCATTAGGGAATGGGTCTGGAGTCATTTCAACTAGTTAGGGTTCATTATGTTAGATTAACATTTTCATCCACTCACATTCCTTGCAATTTTTATCTAAATCAACTAATAGAAGTTTCTATTACCCAATTTTGTACAATTTGGTACCCCTTTATACCGCTGGGTGTGCTGGTGCAATCTGGGTAAAGTACCTGGGTTAAGAGAGCAGCAACAGTGAAGCCCTAACTACTATTCCACAGAAGTCTTTTAAAGTGAAAGCTAACAGGGTAAGCATAAATTCTGTACGCAGAATCTGTATTCAAAAACTGCACTTGCAGATAAAAATATACAGTATATCAATGTGCAATGCTGTTTTTTCTACTCGTCTTAAAAATGTATACATTTAAGCAATTTCATAAGGATTAAGACAACAGGTTATTGTCCATTCTTTGCAGCTGTTGCTGTTCAGTAGGTGGAAAGATACCTGTTGTGTAATGCTTATCCACAAAAAGAACGGTGATGCAATTTTCTCAGCATGGAAAATATAAAATCTGATGTTCACTGTCCCTGTTGTGTTTCAAAACATGCCCAGATGGCAGACACTAATGCACAGTAGTATTTCAGAGTGTTAGTTTCTCGATTGTCCCAGATGATCTTAATTGCCTATAAACCATGGATAATGCTGTGTGTTAATGAAGCTAAAACATTACCTACAGTATATTTATTACTCCTTTATATTGTGACCATTCAGGGGCTGATGCAGGGCCTGATGCAGATGATCATGCAGAAATTATGTTACTACCAGTGTAGAATGAGTTTCAGTGCATTGGTAACTACCATTATCTTTCTGAGGTGCTCATTTTAATATTCAACGGCTCTGCTCTACTGCTACTAGCTATTACTTTTTTTGTTGTTATTATTTGGATGAATTGCAATCAGATTGTGCTCACCTTGTTTGTATTCTGAATACAGATGTTCTGGAAGTTTGTGTTCATCTAAAGATAAACATGTTTGGTGGCCAACTAGTCTTCTTGCAAACAGCCAAACTTAAGATGCAGACCAAAGTGACCTTTTTTTCAGAATTTTAAATTCAAAACTAACAGGTTTCTTGGAATAGAAATGCACATTTTATTTTTTTAGAATTATTGTGATTATAAAATAACCAGATTGTATAATGAAATTGCGAGTTCATAACATTACAGTTCACGAGTAAAAACAGCTTTTAAGGAGGCTTTGATCTAGAAGCTTATCAATAAAGCAGCAGTTGATGATTAGTTCATATATTCTGTATGTATAGTACCGAACTTAACTAATATTAAGTTCATTTTAACTAATATATAATATCACATAAACCTACAATTAAAAAAATCATCTACTGTAACTTAATACAACAAAACTGGTGTACTTCTGTTTTCAAGTATTCCTAAACGTTTTTAGGAAGTAAAACATTCTAATGAAAATAAGATATACAACGCTTTAAAAAGTGATAGCTTTAGGAAAAGAGTGATATAGATGTAAATTACAGTGTAATAAAACTACTATAGGAAATAGTGACACATCCATTTACAATATTCAACAAGGAGAAATTTTCAGGGAATAAAATGTTTCTCTGGAAGAGAGGAAAGGAATTATGTAAATATAAACATTGAAGTCAGAAAGAAAAGCCTCGTTAGAACAGAGACAGGTGTGGCAAGGTATGTATTGGGTACCGGGAAGAGCAGCAGTCACCTAATAGAAAGACAACATTCTCCTCCAGCATGGGAGGAGCAGTCACAGGGAACGTGCCAGTGCTTGACTGTCAGCAGTCTCTCCATTCATGTGGAAAGACGACTAAAATAGAAAGTTTGTACTCTTGCCTGAATGCTGTGCAGTGTGATTAAAAGGTATGATTCACTTTCTGTAAATCAGCATCCCCTTTTTTTTAACAATAAAATGAATATGTGGAAAGGCAGTAGTTCAAAATAACCAAAAAGAACATAAAAAGCCCTTATAAGGCCATAGTCACAGAAAAACAAGGAATTCTTGCTGTCGTTTAACAGGGCTGAAAAACAGTCAGCTGGTGTACAGGAATGTTATGTTGTAGAGGTTAATTTAAAGATTAACGACACAAAAATAGCTCTGAACGTGCCTGGAAATATCTGATTTCTGACTTAATTACTTTTATGCCTGTCAGTTTGTCCATATTTCTTTTATGGTATTACAGCTGAAAGTTAGTAAGGTTGTTTGTGATGTGTTCTGTTTAATGTGGTTACTGTCAAGCCCAGACTGGGAACGGCTTCTGCCACATTCCCACGAGTGCTCGCATAAACCTGGGCTTGTGAGGACCAGGTTGGGCTAACTATTGGTTCACCCATCTTCCTTCCAGTCATCCAGTCAACTCTGAAATTAGGCACTGCATTTAAGTCCCAAAACCATGCTGGGTCAGAGCTCTGATATTGAGCTATCTGAGATAGTGCAGTCTCCTACCTGCTTAAGGAAGCTTGCTTTCATGAGACCCAAAAAGTCAACAACACCATCCTACTTCCTGATTAACACCTGCATTCAACGCTAATCCAGTGCCCTTCCTGTCAGCCTAAAAGCTCCAGGTTTTTGCTGTCAGCCTCACCATGCCAGACTTCCCTGCCAGCCTCACCCTACCAGCCTCCTTCAGTCAGCCTCCCCACACCACACTACACTTCCCTGCCAGCCTCACCCCACCAGCCTCCTTCAGTCAGCCTCACCACACCACACCACACCACACCACACTTCCCAGTCAGCCTCACCACACCACTCCCAGTCAGCCTCACCACACCAGGCTTCCCTGTCAGCCTCAGCTCGTCAACCTGCTTCCCCATCTGTCATACTTCACCAACCGAAGCTTCACAGAGAAACCCTAGCAGTTACTGTAGATCTCAGTTAGATGACCGCAGCAGTGCACAGCAACAAGCCATGGTGTAGCAGTTACAGATTAGTTTTATTTCATACAGTATGTGTAGTATTGTGTCATTGTATTGTTGAGTGTGATATTGCTTTTTCCAATTGGTTGTAACAAACTTTGCCCAATTATTGGCATAATAAACACTCATTTGCTGTTACATGTGGATTTTTTCACCTTCAACATTGCTCTCGCTTACAGTATGTTATGAATTATTATGGAATAACCTGACCTGTAATTTCCTTCTCAATGGCAGCTTCAAATATTAATCTAGTATGAAACAATGTGTTCACTATCTTTCATGTCTTCAATACTGTATATGATTATTGATGACATCTACAGAAAAATGAAGAAGCAGATCTTCTACAGTGGTACAGTAGTCCTCTAAAAAAGTCAAGGTGTATTCCAGAAAAAGTGGTTGTAAACCAGTTCTAAACAGAGCTGTTAAATGGTGTCTTTGCTTCATCATATCTGAAAATCACACTTCAATCAGATGTTCCATCTTAATTTGTACGAAACAAAATGTTCTCACTGCTGTTCAATAGCTGATTATGATTATATTTTGTGTTGCATTAATAGGGTACAGACCATGAGCACTCATAACTAAAGATTGCGTTTGGATATGATCCTTTTTGTAAGGTTACTCCTGCATTGTGCAACCTGCTGTCAGCTGTCAGTAAATTCCACAGCCATGAAAAGCAGACTATTGTGAAACATCAAAATAAAAGCCAGAAGATGGCTGTTTACCATAAAAAGTCAAATATCTCATATACTAGACAGCAAGAATGGTTATACCACATGATGATGAACTGCATGTCTTTGACTTACAGACTATTAATTGTAAGCACTTTAATATTTCAAATTGTAATTCGAAGGTTAGTTTCAGAGTTCTGAGCTCTGTTAAAAGTGGTGTGCATTTGAAAACTAATAGCTGAAGGTATGCTGATTTTATATGTCTTCAGTAGTAAAAATCCACACATTTATTTATTTTAAGCATTTGTTATCAATTCGATATTTCCAGGTTTCTACAGATTGAAAGATTGAGTCTCTGAAGTTGCTGATGGGAGTTTTTGTTTCCTTCTTTGATTTTCGACATGGAAATTTAAATTGTACCTCACTGAGAGAAACACTGCATATACTGTAGATATTTCAAGAAGGTTTGAAGTGCATATGATATCAGTCGGGGAAAGACATCGATGGATATTTCTGAGAATACCAGTGAAGCCTAACTTATTGACTTTCACGGTTGGAAGCACAAAGACCATTAATACTGCTATGTTATGTAGAGTTTGGCATAAACTTAAAGTCATTCAAAAACTGCATGTCCAATTGCTTATTTTAGAAGTCTTCACAATGTGCTATTCTTTTTTATCCTGAAACAATTTCCTTTTTGGTTAAAACATTTGGTTTAAAAATGTTCTTTTGAAAACTTCATTTTCCTACACAGGAATTAATTTATAACATGGAGAGTTACTCCTTTCACATTAATTGCCATAAATAGAGTGGAATAAACTATTTACCACTTGGCATTCAGGAAACTGGTCTGCAAAGTTCTTAAAATGCAAAGCTATGTAGTTCTAAAAATGCACGCAGTAATGGCAACTTATTATCAATTTGGTTCCCTTTGTGACTTTGTGGTCTCTATTAATGTGATTTGGGCTATTTTCGAGTCGGTTCACCCTCTCAGATTTGGTTGTGCTTCTTGCAGCTGTTTTAAAGTGTTTGAAAATACAAAGGAATTCCTCCTAATTGCCTCCTAATTGAATATTTACAGATGTGTTTCGTTTACTGGCATTTTGTTTTGAAAGCACCTCCTCTTGTAGCCCTAGGAAATTGTCTGCTCTGAAGCAGTGACACATACTGTACAGTATTCACTAATTCACTGTCCGCTTAGAAACTGGGATTTCCAAATGATTATTAATGATAAATCCAAACTTATATCCACACAGAGTGAGGTAAAAATCTATTATTTACAATGCTTAAGCATTGAGTGTCTAACAAAGGTCTATGAGTCAGTTATTAATCAGCACTGTGTGTCATCATCTCAGTGTAGCTGCCTTTCTGTGCCCTAAAGATAAGTGTATGCTATTCATGGGTAGGTCTGAACACACCAAGGACTAATACTTTAATGTGACTGGAAGGCTGACTTTTTTAATGAGGTTTGGGTAGGTAACTGCGTCGGCATGCGTAGACTGCAAAGGAACAGGTAAAGGTTTATTCAACGCTGAAAGGAAGAGTAGAGACACAATTTTTCGGCATTGCAGTCACAGCCTTTCAATCACATTAAAGCATTATTTCTTGGTGTGGTATTCATCAGATACTCTCCGCAGCACGAACGTTGTATCTCTATTCTTTTCAGCAAAATTTCTGTTTTGTAAAACAAGAAGTACCTATATTTTAATTGCTTCTTTTTATTTCCATAGCCACTGTTTTAGTTAGATTTTAAAATAATCAAGTACAGTGTATAAGAATAACTAATTATTATCTAAATATACAGTATGCTCTTTAGAAATTTAATTGTGATTTACCCCTGTTGAAACATTATAAAGTGTAGCAAAGTTTGTACAATTCTAACAGACAATTCGAAAAGACACTTATAAAAGTGTAAAGAGAGATGCAGGCAGACATGCCACAAGGAAAACTATGACAAAACAAAGTAAATTCTATAACAAGTTTATAACAATGTAAGTATCGTTATAACTGTATATCACTAAATGTCTAGTAACATACTGTATGTATTATAAACATGGTAAAGAAACAAACTGCTGTTCACAATTACCCTAATACATTTGTTATGTTTTTATGTTTATTTATAACACATGCTTTAAATTTAGATAATGCATTACAAATTAAATACTATATCTTTTGAGTAGCACTTGAGTTTAGAATTATTTGTTGACTTCATTTACATTAAGTGAATGTGAATTTCAGAGGTTGTAGTGATGAATAAGATCATCTACTATATACCGTATCTCTGCACTCCATCACAATGACTGATCAACTTCTGTTTCATTTCACATGAATTCAGTCTTCAGTTATTTATCCTTCAGGAATTCTGTTTTGTTCTGAATGCATCCTACTGACGGATTGTGTGCAGCCACACATTCACTCAGTCCAGTTGAAAGCTTATACAGGTGCAACATGTTGTGCTTTGACAGCTTAACCTCTGCATCCAACTAAAGATCACAATTTATTGGAAGTACATGAATCACTAAAGATGTAATTATATGATAAATCTTTCCAGGGCTGTGCAAAGGAATCCTTCTTTTTAATTTATTTTCTTATTTACACCAAAGTAAAAAAAAAGTCAGATACATACTGTATTAAACCAGTCAGTCATGTTTAATAATTGTCTATTGAGGGTAGTGGAGATGGTAGCAAAGACAGATGGGAATCCATCAAGTGTAGCAGTTCAGCTTCTACGTTAATGCCTAAAAACTGTGACCATCTGTCTCTTGTGCCTGTTTGGTTATCTGGATTTCTTGTTATTATATGCTGTGCTTTCAGCTGTCATTGATATCAGTGGAATCAGGACAGAAGAGATTTTATGTAATTCTTGTTCATTTCCACAAACCACGGAGAGATAAGAGCATGATGATGGTTGTTTCTACTGGAATAGGTCGACATAACAGACTGAGACACATTCTTCTGTTCATACTAGAGAGAGAGCAACGTAATGCATTTTTCAATTTTGTTGAACTCTGGCTGCAGTGTTGCATTTGGTTGGTGAAACACAAAATACTCATACAGTATACTGTAACGCTGTAGTTTTAATGTGAATTCCACACACCTGTTGAATGTAACTGCACAAATACAGACACAGTAAATGGTAAAACATTTAGAAGTCATTCGATTTACAGGACTGAGCAGCATATAGAGCAACAGATTCTGTTGTTAGTGCATAGCTCAACAATAGTAGATAATGATTTGCATAATAACAAATTATTGTGGAGATCCTACAAGATTTTCATCATGACTAAACTGCCGCTCTTCCATAGTGATAAAAAACCTACTGCTATGTGAATCAGAAAGTTTCATTCAACAGTGGTCAGCATTTATAAATGTAATTCGGATTGCCTCAGAACTAAAACTTATTGACAGTATTTAATCACATACAGTATACCTCTTGATTCCACAGAGCACCTTTGAAAGGTACTAAGCCATCTCTGTGAGATACACTTATCTTAAACAAAGAGCACTCTTGCTTTTTTCTTTCTTCGATGACGAGTATGATGGCCCAACAAAATCACAAATAAAGAAAATAAAGCAGCAGGTGAGATGAATGTCTGAGCTGAGCTGTAGTAGAATTTGTTGTAGATCTTACTATTGTTTTAAGTGTAGTTCTGTACATTACATACTACTGTTATAATGAAGAATAAAAAAAGGCAAAACAAAGCTGTGGTAGCTCAGACGGCAAGGGCATCTACAGTAGCTCCTGACTGGAAGGTCCCGGGTTCAATCCCAGGTAGGGGCAGGTGATGTATTTTGCTCTAATTCCTTCCAGACGGCTCCCAGGTCCACTCAGCCTGCTTTCCAAGTGAGTACCGGGGTTAATCCTTCTGGGGGTAATAGGCCAGCCGGAGCGTGATGCTGACCACATCACCTCCACTCCCAGTGTCCGATGGTTAAGAAAAATGGTGGCCCTTGCTCCCTATTCCTCCCAGGGGCCTTTATGGCCTGAAAAGTTGACCTACTGTAACCTACCTACCTATTTTGTACTTTGGAGAAAGTTCTGAATTTTATTCTATAATGTGTTAATTAGTACATGACAGTGTCCCATTGTGCCTTTTTTAAAAAAAAATACACATTATATTCTTAATTGAAATTGCAGGAAAAGAGTTTGACAATGTGATTTGGATGGAAGCGAAACCAGAATATTCAATTTATTTGAATGTTATAATATTAGGAATTTCCCTGTTGTATCACATATTCTTGATTCTGTAAATGTCTCCCCAACATACAGTATCACAGGTTTGGTTTACAAGTCAAACTTACCATAAATTAATCAACATCACTACTGAGGGTCAGACTCAAAAGTCACCACTTGTGTTTCGTCAGCCTGCGAACCCTGAGTGAATGCTCTTATGAAATTAGTGGAGAGGAGTTCACAGAGATAATGCAGGGAAGGGCAGAGCACTCATTTTCTGAGACTAACAATGTCAGGCAGTTACAGTACAAAGTATGTTCTTGTAAGTCTTCTGTTTGTAATTCGCAGCTTGTCAAATTGTAAAAAACACTGAGAAAAAATGAAAAACTCCTTTGAATTTCAACATGCTGAGGCTTGTTGTGGATAACAAAAAAATCTGCTTGTCTGATCTCGAAAAATTGTGAAAAGGGCAAACACCAAGCATTATTTAAAGCCAAATATGTTTCAAGGAGTAATGCTACAATATGAGGGCTATAGCATCTTTCCCATGCAGTTTGACTAGATTGACTAAAACAATCATTTATTCAAAATTTTGTAAAGCTGTTTTTATTTGTTTGATAACAGAAAACTCTTTACATTGCAAAAAAACTACAACAGACAAACCTGAGATAACCTGCTGTTCAGAAACATGTGGGCACATTCTTAGTATTTTGAAACACGTCTGAAACACAACCCCAACTTCAAGATGAACATTCAATTAGGCGTATCCAACAAACCTTGGCTCTGACGTTATATATTCATTTGTACACAAGTTTCTGACAAAAGTCATTTGTACCACACATTCAAGTCGGTACTTCTGGAGCCAGATGTCACAGTAGATAAATAAACCTGAATGACCTCGTGACTATACATTTCAGCATTAATGCAAACACCTTTTCTCAGGGGCATTTATTTTCTTTTTCAGAGAAACTAGGTATGGTTATAACAATGAAAAATGTCTTGCCATGCATCTTTTGTCACTTATATTCATCAGATAACATTAAGTATAAAAAAGGCTTGTGAACAACTATTATTTCCTAAAGACAGATCACACTTTCAAAATAATGCTAAAATGGGTAAGTGGTTAGTGTTACATAATAACACAATAAGGATGAATATATGGGTTTAAATCATATTTTTAAAGTGTTACTGTTCTGTTTTTGTTACAACATCAATTCTGCGACAAAATAAAAATGTCAGAATCTGAGTGTTTACTTTGTTAATCTCATAAATACTGACTGAACCTGTCAGATTACCTCTCATAAAACCATTTAATATGTTAAAGTATAATTTGACAAATGATGATTGAAATGCATTGTAAAAGCTGCCAAATAAAACATACAAAACCAGAGACAGTAAAAACATAATGATTATGTACCTGTCTTACAGAACAGCTGAACTAATGCAGTGGTCTGGAATTATGGTTATGGCTCTTGAAAAAATACAACATGCTTAATTCATGACTTCCCTGTGGTATTTTAAAATATCAGTCAATTCACCCAGTATTCATTGTGAATTTGAGACACCATTTGATCAACAGATTCTTTTATCACAATCTTATTAATTTAGCATGTTTCATGCACAAGTATCAAAGTGTTTATCAAGGAAATAAAATAGAATAGATAAACAGTCATTGAACAGATAAGCATCTTCATAAATTAACGGATGTGCACAGGTGTTATTCCTGTGGTATTTACTCACAAAGGACAAATTGTAGAAGTTGTTTTAATATCTTACTTTCCTAATACCTTCCCAGTGGCTTTCTAATATAGGATCACTTATAAATCGTATACTGACATTTATAACTCCAAAATTAGCTCTAACAACTTGTCTCTTTCAGTAATAATGAACTCATACATGTCTAATAATGCAGGGTACACCTAAAGTCAAACATCTCATAAATCCTGCTAAATAGTAAGGTGAGAATTCAGTTTCGAACCTAATTGCAGCAAAACTTTGTAGTCTTGTATAGTCTTGCTTTGTAGTCTTCCAAGATTTAGTTTGTTCTTTCCCTAATATGGGCAGTAGCCAAAGCAGCCGTCAGATCATAAACAGCAATTAGATACTGTTTGCCACTGCAAAAGCATCTGGGCCATTTGTTTTTCCTTCTGTGCAACTGCTGATAATGCGCATGACCTCTTGTCCTCTCTTTGCTTTCATTGTATACAGGAGGCCTGCAGCTCCTGCAGGGAAACTATGTAAGAGGAGATGGAGTGCAGCTCCTATTTTAGCCTTTTTGTTTAGCCAGAGCACCCAGGAACAATGGAGGTCATTGACAAGGCTCTTGTGACGTCACAGTGGATGGAATCTATAAACAGTGGAATGTTTAATAAGAAGGTTTCCAAGTTGTGGTGGTGACGTCCAGTTGAGTATCCTTGAAATATATGTGTTCAATTGTATAGATATGGAATATGCCAAAAAAAAAAACCTTCTCGTCTTTGATGAAATAAGCATTTTGTAAACTTTTTTTTTACCTTCCACGCAGAAAATAATGAATAATAAATAATAATGACAATGAAAAAATATTTTTAATGACTTCTCTGCCGGTAAACTACAACTATAACAGATTTCATGTCACACAGTGCAAAAACTATCTGGCAAATCATTTATTTCACATCTGTGTGAAATCTCTCCCTGGTGTTCCAAACAAATGAGCAGCACCACAGGCTTTCCTCCTGAGTCTGCACCTGTGCAGCTTGGGCTGTTGAAGGGTGATGTTGTCATCTTCCCCGGGTGTTTTCCTTATCTGAATTTACAGTAAGTTAATCACTCAGGGATGTGAGAAATATCCTTTCTATTACTGCAGTTCAGATACACTTTTATAGATCTAGAGTCCAATAATTTAACTCATCCTTTATAATATTTACTGACAGACATCTAGCTTTTTTTATCTCAGAATGTATGTGAGGTATGAGTGTAATTCTGGTTCTGTTCAGCAATAATTATCTCTTACAGCTGTCGTTATGTCCCTAGTAGCAAAATACGTTTTCCTAGTAGAATTGGTCATTTAGAAAATTTCACTCTGCTTAGTCCAGTATTAACATTAAAGGTTCAAAAAAAGACAAAACTCAGAAATTCATATATCCATCCAGAATCAGTAGTACTTCTCATCATGTAAACATGATCACTGTGGAATTGGTTTCTCATAAAGTCAATATTTATATACAAATTAATGGCCAAAAATCAGCTTTTCTTGTTCCATAAAATGGACCTAGTAGTTCAGGCCTTATATGGCTCCAATGTGAAAGAGTGTCCTCTTCTCATGTTTTTTATGACCTTTAAAATAATGCTTGTCTCTCCGATGATCTGTACTAGTTATGGGACTGTACACATTACCTTAACAATACAGCCTCACTAGTATTCAAAGAACCAGGTCTACATGCCATGTACATGAAGAGTTAAAAACCTTCACGAATGGCCCAATGTGCCTTTGTTATGCTCCTGTATTCAAAGGACAATTCCGGTAAAGACAGTGACACTGTTACAATGTTCTTAAATTATCATAGGATAAGCACATTGGGAATGGCAGTATTTCCAATGAAGGATATTATTGTAACAGAACAATGACAGTGTTCCTGTTCTTTACAGCAAGTCTTTATATCTGTTGTTGCCTTTCCAGATTTAATTCACACATTTTGCTCCTGATAACCGCCAATGTATATTTAACAAAGAAATATTTTTTTTATTGTACGATGACAACTGTAATCAGTTAAAAACACCCAGAAAACAAGCTACATTAGTGGACTTATCAAGTTCTTACTCTCTGTACCCATTTCCTTTTTCTTGAACAAAATGTCACATTCTGTGCTGTACGGTACTGTAATCTATGCTGACAAGCTTATTTTCTGCTCATTTGTATTTATGCACTTTTAGAACTGTCTTTAAATAACTGTTCTGACTATTTCAAGTGTTAATAATATCTGTCAAAATAACAGGTCAGGAATCGAGCCATAGGGTACACAATAGAGACTGTAACCAGGCAAACAGCATTTCAACATCTCAGTATTGTAAAAATCTAAACTCAAAAGGGTTTTTCTGTAAAACCTACTGTAGTTAGAACTTTCATTTTACCTTTAATCAATACTTGAATCAGCATTCTGTATTTGCCTAGCCACGCTCATTTTCATCAGTGGGCAATCAAATTAATTTCCACATTAAGCTTCTTTTTAAATTTATGTTGCTTTGATATTTCAGCCAAATGTATTTCCCCAAAATGTTACAGCAGAAATAAAAAATGAATAGAAGTGTTAAAATTGTATTAAAATTATATTACAAGGCATCACTTGGGGATGCTAAAGTAATAATATAGTGTCTTTAAAAGCAATCCTTGAAAAGCACGTTATACAAAACATAAAAAAAATAGTAAATATTAAAAGTCAGCAGTCACATGCACATGTTTAGGCTCGAACAGTCCCCTCCACTTTGTGATATTTTCCAGAAGGCAATAGGACAGGTAAAGAGAGTGACTCATTTTATTCACCCCTTAACTGTGTCTCCTCTAATAATTATCAATCCTGGTACAATCCTGCTTTGAGACTGGCTTAGGCTAAGCATTTCATGCGTCATCACTAAAACAGCCTTTAGCATCATTCCTCCACCAGCTTTTACCTTTTTGCTAGAAGTGCCAGGGATCAGCCCGGACCTGCAAAGCAATGTGCAACCACGCAGTATGGGAATCATCAAATACGGATATACCATATATAGATTGCTGTGCTGATAACCTCCAGTACAGAATGAATGTCAGTGAGTGGAAAATTGCAAAGGCAGTCATGCGTGGTCTGTCATCAGAAAACTCTCTCCAAAACAGATCTGTACAACCTGAGATTGTACACCAAATTGTACAGATTTTCATTGTTGTTCATTGTGATGTATAGAAGATGACATACCATTAAAGCTAAACAATTGAAGTTAAACAGGTGACCTGTTCAACAGCGAAGTGGAAAACATTTTCTGAGCATCCTGCAAGTGATCTGTATGCTGTCAATCTGTTTTTTTTTCTGTTTAGGTAGTTTTTGAAGACTTCTGGTTGTGTCGTCAGTTATCATATGTTATGAATTGAATTGAGTTTGTGAATTTGATAATTGCTGCCACAATATGCTACATGCCAGTAAATTTGTTTTGCATGGCTGCCCCTCTTAGTAAACAATATGTGCTGTTGCATATCTATATTTTCTTGATACAGGTACTACTACATAATAATATTAACAGATTTTAGTGCCAGCACTACATATTAAATTTAATAAAAAATGTAACAACTAATGTACAGTGGTAGAAAGCATGTGCCTTAAGATCTCTGATAGAAATTATTTCGAACAAAACTGCTTCCTTAAATATGCAAGTGTAGCCTTAAAGCTCAAAAAGTCAGATTGTTAAGTTCCCTAGATCACAATATGGTCTTTCATGAAACCAACAGATGAGTCAGAAAACTTTTACCAAAAGAAGGATGAGAAGTACTGTGCTTACAGTCCTAAAAAACTGAAGTCTGCATGTTTGTGGTTACATCACTTTCTGAATTCTTGGGGAAATTGTAAAAGCATGATACAGGTTTTTTTGTGGGTTGAAAAATAACTAAAGCCACATACACACTTATGCGCATATGAACAATGGGACACCATAATTTTGTACAGTGTGGGGGAATAATTTGACGTCAAGAAGGATTTTTTAGCTGAAATAAGAGGAAGTACTGCCATTTCTGTCTTTAACAGAATTTCAATAATGATGTCATCTGAGAAATACAGAACAATTGCAGTGTTCAAGTGTAATTGATAAACCAACATATATAAAGTACAGCAATTCTTTCATTTACTTGTAAATCCTTATAGTGTAATTCTTTGTAAAGCTCCTAGCATTTTTTTAGCACATAAAATGTAGCACTAAACATTGCCATAGAACATTCTGGCCTTTTTATTGGAAACATTGGCTTCTTTTCCAAAGATTATAGAACATATTTATCTTCCATGGCTTTGATTCCAAAGATTTATAAACCTTAAAGACAGTGTTCAAAAGACAGTTTTGACTGACTGAAACAAGGTTATTAAACCATAGTCTCCAAGAATCACTTCATCAGTAAAGATTGTTTATTGTGGAAATGTTTGTAAGGGGATGGTGAGTTGTGGTTACTGTTCAATATTCCCATTTTCAGCAGCAGGGAAGTGTCATACTAACAATTTACTGATAAAAAAGCAATGATGAGCAGGCATATGGAACGTTTTGTGGTGCTGTGGTCTGAAAAGGAGAATAGGATCATTTAGTAGTCAAATAACAACTATCCTGACCCACACATCAAACTCACATTCTAATAAAAGATTAACATTATATTCCTCAATGTGTAACCTTCTCAATAAAATCTAAAGTATAATCTGAATGGTCAAGTAGACAAATGTCTGTAGGGACTAAATAAAAGGGAATGATATAAAATATAGTGTTAAAATATCTTTATCATATCTGGGTAAACTGCTTTACAGGTAATTTCAGAAGCTTTTATAAATTAAGCTTTGTTCTATTTTCCATAAAATAAATAAAATATCGTCCATCTAAACATATCTTCCGTCTTAAACCCATCATGATGTAATTATACTGTGCTTACCTGTGGTCCTACAGTATTCTGATAGTGCACACATCTGTCTCAAATGCGGTATTGTTAGGCCAGTTTGAAAAGGAGGATGAAACAGGAAAAAGGTAGGTCAACTCAGTATGGCTAGCACTACCATATTCATTCCCAAAAGGCATTAGGTTACAATTTGAAGTATTGAAATATGTGTTAAAACAGAAGTACTATATGGTAAAAGGGACACATTTTTTAACAAATTGTCCTAATGTGCTGTAAACCTTATGAGCTACGTTTATGTACTTCATTGTTTATTTGTTAGTTTAATAATTAAAGACAAAAGATTAGTAAGCTAGTAATTTTGCCTAAAACCTTCCATTAACTAAATGTGTAATTGAGTGTTTTCACAAATGCATGAATGTAGTACCCAACATTACAGTATTTCTTTTAATTTACCATTGCTACTTCAAATGAGCTACAATATATACAGTATTTAACCTTTAAAATAAAATACAGTGAACTGTATGATTTATATTGCTTATACTCAGAAATCTTAATAAAGTAATACATCTCACTTATTAAACGGTAAAGAAAAGTGTACAAAAAAGTTTATACAGTATATGGGAATAGGAAGTGTATACAGTACAGTACATCACTAAAATAAGGAAATTGTTGCTTAAACACAATGTTCAGATTTATGTTTCCCTTCAAAACCTAAAGATGCAATAAATTATTGACAGCAACAATAAAAAGAATTCTAAGAACAATCATTGGAGATTTAAAATATTTTTTCTTCACTTATCATCAGTGTTTCCAATTATCAAGAATGAAGTAATTTCTTAAGCTGGATAAACAAAAGTAGTTCATTTAGTTAAACTGTTTTTGAACTTATTTTTTTTACATAAGCTGCGCTGTATCACTGCTGCTGTTGATATGGTTTCCAGCGGTTGCTATGGACATGAATTGTAACATCATGAAATTACTGTGTTAACATCCCTTAAGAAAGGAAATACCCCAGGCCAAGGGTTCAACGGAGAGTAAAGCAAGCTGCTATAGGCACAAATGAATGGTTCTAACATGCTTCTTTGATTTGGCTTCATTTTGTTGTGTGCAAGGTCACTTCTGGCACATTTCCTTAGCTGCAAGTCCTCAAGAGTGAGAAGAAATGTAGGAGCAGGGACATTTTGAAGATTTCCCTATTGTATGAACATTTTATTCTTTTGTTAGCTGAAGCTGAAGAGTTATAAAAATGAGGTATTGTAATCCTGGCCTCAGTTTACATTGGCCTACAAAGGACTGTCTGCTACTGCTGCTTTACTTTGATTTTTATGCTTTCACCAAGTACCAGCTGTTATATTTTTGCATTGTGTTTTTCTTAACACAATCAATCTCACTAGCACAACTGTAACACTGCAATCTAAGCCTCTTAAAACTTTAAAAATGCTTTCACTTTCAAGTATAAACACTACATGCTCTTCCTTCGGGTACTTTTGCCTGTGGGGGATGTTCCTGTGCTCAACTGGGGCTGTGAGGCATGTTTAAAGCAATTAAATTGACATGGTTCATAGGCAAACCTGATGGTGTCTGTTTTACGATGAATTTTTCTGCTTTCTTGTGGTTGGGTTGCTTCATCTTAATCTGCCTCCTAATTAGTTAACACACAAGTAAGACTTAAGGTTATCTTAAATGTTCTTTTTTTATATATTATGCTGTTACACATTCCTAAAAGAGATATGATAACTTTTAGAAAAATGACTCTAAAAATGACCCTAGCCATCATCATGTACTATAAATAAATAAATAAAATGATAAGCAACCTAGCATTTACAAATTACTTTTATTAGTACAATTCATCATTGCATCTTCACTGTTCACAGTAAAATATCCCAATATCCAACATTATTATATGCAGTATGTTCCCTTTCTGCATGCACCAACCTTTTTGTACATTGAAGTATTCTGAACTTCATTTGTTCAAACTTAATTTCATTTGAATCATATTGACTTTTAAAGTCATGTCCCTTCTGGATTCTTTTCATATACAATACTGTACACTGAGGCTAGTTTGAATGTATACCGATGTCAATGCTAAAGAGCCACCATTCTCTAACTTTTCTCTTATAACTCTTCCTTTGTCCTCCTCTATATTGTTTTCAGTCCTGTCAGGCAAAATAAATATATAGAATCAAAACTGCCAACAATTGGATTACTGAAGGAAATCCAATATCTTCACTATTCTACCTTTAGGGTATGAAAGATATCCTAAAGAAATCCTACAATTTATTCAGTGTCCTAACTAAAGGAAACTGCCAAGACATCGACAAGTGTACTACATCTCAGAATCTGTCATCATATTTCGGCTATTATGTTGGTTTCTGCATGTCACTAAGAATTTCCCCTTTCTTTATTTAAGCATGGTAACAGCTAGACTTTTGTTAAAATCAGGGCAGTATTCAGCAACAAATTAGATTAATAAGAAATATCATGTTTGTGTACATAAATCAAATCAGCTTTGAATGAGTCTTTGAAAGTCTAGCCCAATATCTCATTTGTAGATCTTTCTTCATTTTTGCTTTTATGTTTTCTGATATATATCTGAGAATGTATGTATATCTTTGATTCTTGTGGTATCCTCACCCCATTCCTGATTTGCGTTTTCTATTATTAGGCTGAGTAATTGTTCTCCACCCTTTAGATTATGAGCTGGAAGGAATTTTAGTTCTCTTAACAGTTTTGTGTGGTTTGGCATATGCACACAATCCAGGGTGTTATTTGTTACACCTTGTCAAATCTTTTTCCATAGTGAAATAATATAGAAGGAAAACCACAGACATTATTATTTACTCTTGCTTTTCTTTGTGCAATATCAATGTGGCATAGGAGAACAAACACAATATACCAAACCTTTTAATTACAAGAAAAACTCACTGACAGAACTGACATGTAAATACTTAACTTTTGTCTGTATAATATTAAATAAGCATAAGATAGGCACATCCTGCATATGAGCTTTACCAGACTTTCATTTTACAGTAAATACAGAGATAGTATGGTATGCTCAGTTTGGTATTTGAAAAAAAAATATCTGTGAAAGAGTACTGTCTGATTAAGACACATTTTTCTAATCCAATTAAGAAATTCATCTTCAGACCCTTGAAAAAAGAAAGGATTAGATTTTCCTATAGTGATCATCTTAATAGTTCAAATTCCTTGATTTTGTCATGAATCTTAAAATGCAGTTTAAACATTGATCTTTTTTCAGGATTTCCTTAAATTTGTTTTTTTCCTGTGATTACGTTTATTCCCAGAGATGTGAGATTAAGATTAAAGAAGAGATCGTTGGGCATTTTTTTATTTAAACCACATGATGCCATTTTGAAGGTAACACTTTATAATGATTTCCTCAGCAACAACTTCCTCTATGAGCAAGTGTTCAGAGAATGATAGGGGTTATCTAGCAAGCTGATTCATTATTAAACATGATTCTGAAGTTACTGATATGCTTTGGGTCTAAAGTAGAACAGTGACAGATAATGTTTTGATGGAGAACTAATTGCATACAGCGATTTCTAAACACAATGAAGCAGTATTGGTACTGTGCCTTGCATGATATTCTAAAGCAATTAGCTAATATTATACAGCTCTCTAGAATGTTCAAAAGAGATAAAATTCCCAATAGTGTTAAACATGAAATAATTCAATATATATATGATTGGTTAATCTAGAACTGATAAGGAGTGTATTTTCCTGTGAAAATACACATTTACAATAGTCTGATTCAGTGGAATGTTTTTCACTTTTTGGTAGAAAAATATGTCAACATTTTAAATTTGCTTTTGTAAATTTCTATGTTGTATAGTATGATGCTGATGTTCTTTTTACTTCCCACATCTATTTTTCAAAAGACACAGTATACATACAGAACACAAGAATCTAGAAAAGTGTGGGTTGGCTGTTTTTGTTTAACTCTAACTATATAGGATGTGCGTATCTTAAGATCACTTTATTAGCTACAGTATATACAACTTCTTGCATCAGGAATTTGTCTTTTCGCATACCCCAGCTTTCTCTCCATGAGACACACAGGTACACAGACAGGGAGAGAGAAGCTTGGGGTCAGAGCGCAGGGTCAGCCATTTATACTGGAGCAGTTGGGGTTAAGGGACTTGCTCAGGGCTCCAACGTTGGCCACGAGCCCCTTATGCTTGTTGAATATTATACAGATACTTTGGTTGTTTTAAGTCAAAAGTTCAGTATTTACATGTCAGTTCTGTCAGTGCGTTTTTCTTGTAATTAAAAACAAAACTGAACTCCAATTCCAATACCTCAGTCTGCATGAGACCCCCATTAGAAAACTGGAAAAGTATTCAATAGATTAGAGTGACTTGGTCTAACATTCCTGCCTTTTGGATCAAATTGATTTTTCTCCATCACCCTCTAATTTAAATTGAAGCTTTCAGGGGACGTACAATATTGTGCAAAAAAGGTTATATATTAAATGATTTTGTTTACCTTGAAAAACTTTATTAATTTGCTTTTATAAGATTTAAAAAAATGAATAAATATGTATTTATGCTACTGTATGCATTTATTTTTTAGTATTAGGTTCTAATAAACTTGGCCTATTAAAATAAATACATAATATATGTGCATCATAGTACTATTCAAATGTATTTTAATAAGAAAAAAGCCCAATTCCAGGGACAATGACAGTGAACACAGACCAGCTTCACACAGCTTCCTGAAGATAATGGATATCAGGAGACCATGTCTTCTACAGGGGGATGTGTACTGTTTTAGTTCATAGGAACATATTTCTTATAGTCCAATTTCTACACAAATGACATTCCATTACTCCCAGATTGACAGCTGTCCAGTCTCATTGTATATTTAATCTTTTACATCCAAAGTACTGCAGTTCTAAAGCTGATTAAAAAGAAGCAAAAAAAACAAGAAAACAAAATGTAGGTGTTTGCTGTCATTGGCTGTCTGCTAAATGTTAAACTTTGAGTATTGCTGAGTTGCCAAAATGCCAGCTTTGTTAATAATTCCAAGGCACAGTCATTTCTTCTGGTATTGTTCCTACAGCCATTGGACATGCTGCTATCTGTTTTGAACCAATAGCTTTTGGTGTTCCCTGTACAGTTCCCGGCAGTAACAGAATCTGAAAAGATTCTGTTTTTTGTTTTGTTTACTACTTAGTATTATGAAAGGATTTGTGAATAGCATGAATAATGTACGTTGGTAAACCAATTACCTTTTCATTACAGCAAAATTATCTCTGACTTCTGTGGGTGGTGTTTACAATGCTTTTTCTCATTTTGAGGTACAAATAATGGTAGGTGAAATGAAAAGGAAGTGTCTTTATAATTATAAGGCCTATTGTGGTTGGTAAGCGATGATGGTTGCTAGAAACTTCCGCCCCCTTATCACTACAGCGGGTCACAACACAAGACTGAACTTTCATGCTAAATTAAAAAAAAATGATTCCAATGATCACAATACAGCCAGAAATGTAATGTAATCATCGTATATGGCATTTGGCACCTTTATGATGTTATACTGATAAAAAAAGAGAAAGTACCCACAAGATCACTTTTGTGATCTTGAGGTTTTATGAAGTGTTATTGAGTGCTTGGCTTGGAAAGTGTCTGTCACTGAATCAACGCTTCCATACATAAACACTTTTACACATACTTAAATAGTCTCCTGCAATTATACATTGTGCTGAATTGACTTAGACCATATTCTTTTGCTTTGATGTTGTGTTTCCCTTGATTTTATTAACAGTTACTTAGTAGCATAACCCATGAGCATTTTCCATCCATAAAACATGAAATGATTGTGTAATACTGCTGCAGTTTTGTGTATATAATATTGCTGGTATAAAAAGTGTATTCTTGGTACTTACTGTAATTGCTATATACAGTACTTCACTAAAATGATGCAAGGGATAAATCCTAACAAAATAAGGTTTTGTTTTTTTTAGTGATATTTAAAAATATTCCAATTTAAAATGTTTCATCTTGTTGCTACATTTTAAGTTTGCTAATGTCCTACAGAAACTGGGAGATTCATAGTTCAGGAAAAAAAAATGTATGCCCAATATGGCATTTACCATACTTGGGTTTTGCTAAGACTGATGATAAAGCTAAACCAGTGTACCCACCAATACAGTATGGAGAGCATTTTGTGTTATCCTCTGGGATGAACAGCACTAAATAGCGTGTGTGCAGAGTATTATTACTATGTGTAGTTCAAGTTCCACAAATACAGTATAAGATGAAACTTTTTGGTGAAACTGAGAATAAATGTAACACATTCATTCAGTAAGTAATGTATTAGAAACATAGTTAGTAGCCCTAACCTAAATCTTAACTCTTAACCTAACCCATTATTGTAGATCCTCCATGTGGACTGCTAGAAGTTTAGGGTCATCTCCACTATGTATTGCAAGATTGATATGAAGACTCAAAGCAAATATTCTCTGTAAAAATGGAGTCTTGATCAATGAACACTTCAGTCACTGCTCACAAGTTGGTATCTGCATATTATTTATTGTCCTGGTGGCAACATCCCAGAATGTATCAGTAGTCTGAGTGTGGAAACTTTCAAAATATATATTTCTAATTGCCAAGAGAGAAAATAAATGGAAGTGTGAGGAAAAAACTGTAATTCTTAGATGCTGGGAAAAGATAATTTTCTGTGGTTTTTACAAGGAAAAAATGTTGAATGAAAATTCAGCACAGTGCTCCCTTAAATATTTTGTTTTTGGTTTATAGGAAGACACAAGAGCAGCATTGTTTAAATGATATCTGACACCGTGTTTGAAATAGCATAGACAGTTTCTGACTGGAAAATATCCTATCGTGTTTCCGTGGAATTGTGTGATGATGCTTGCGAGTTCAAAAACGTTTGCTTTTGTGTAAACTTCACAGTAAATGGGGCAGATTTACTGTTGTTTGCAAGCAGCTGGCATACCTCAAATAAAAGCCTTTCAGTTGTTAGGAAAGCAGGAATCTCTGACCTTTCAAAGGCTTCGTATTTGGAAACCTATCAACCATGTTTTGCCTCAGTGGGAGTGAAAGTGCAAGCTAACTAAGAATAGTGTTATTATTTATGTGTTTATCATCATTATAAAACTTTTTGTTTGTTTTAAACTTCCTTCTTTAATAGGCATGGCCCTAACTAGCTCCATTGGTACAGCATGAGACTTGTAGTCTCAGGGTAGTCGGTACGTGTCCCACGTTGTGCGACAGGTCCTCCATGTTGGAGGTTGGGCACAAGGCTAACAGCCCTGTCCTGTAAAAACCAAATGTTTCAGAAACAGCAACAGAATGTTGCTGCCCCTTCATACCGGAAGGCATAATGGGCAAACTTCCATCCATTTAATGGGCAGAAGAGGAGCTGATATTTTTTCCTATAAGCTATCCTCAAGTCACCTTGAGGTACACTAGAAACCCAAGACATCTTTCTTTATTAATTTGAGCAAGGGAAGTAGGTATTTAAGGGATTCAACGGTACCGTTAGCCCTGATTTTGACATGTATTCAAATCTGTGTCTGTGGATGACGATAATAAAAATACATATTATTGCATGTTATTACATGCCATTGTATGCAATCTAAAATTAGCACTGATAATTGTTAGAGTGACTTTAAGTAAAATAAGAAAATGTATAAATATAAAATATGAGAAAATACTTTGTAAATTCCTGAGTTTCAGTTTCATAAGTTTCATGAATGTATGCATTTCTAAAGGCCACATTTAGAGATTGATTCAACTGACACTACCACCTAAAAATCCACACCCCCTTCCATTTGGTAGATTGAAGAATAATAATTAATAATAATTGCTTACACGTATATAGCACTTTTCTGGACACTCCACTCAAAGCGCTTTACAGGTAATGGTGACTCCCTTCCACCACCACCAATGTGCAGCATCCACCTGGATGATGCGACGGCAGCCATAGTGCGCCAGAACGCCCACCACACATCAGCTATCAGTGGGGAGGAGAGCAGAGAAATGAACCCAATTAGAACGTGTTAGAAAATTCAAGATGGAGAACTAGATGTAGGTGTTGTGTCATACCGGACTGTAGCAACACTTTTATTGAACTTGACAATATCAGTTCTATGCGCTGTTTGAGAATAGAAAGATAATGTAATGGATATACAGTAGTGGATATAGTAAATCAAGTTATTATCTTAGTACAGGTATGTACTAACACCACTGATACAAGTGTGACCAATACTGTTATTTTCCAGAAATGTTTGTTGACTTTGATGTTAATGTGTCCATGTCTTCAGATCTCATAGGTCAACTGTTCATAGGACAGATAATTAAAACAATTGTCAGAGAAACTATTTCATTTCCAAGCACTTTCAAGCAACCAGTTTTAAGTTGATGCTTCCAGGTTGTATTCTGCATTGCTGTTTTAGATACATTTGGGGCAAAGAGTCCACAATGTTTTGGAAATATTTTGAATTAGGGGATGTGAGTGGATTGTGGATCACCACCAGTACCATGTTAACTACTGTATATTATAACCATGCTTATATTCCTTTCTGCTTTTGTATTTCTTTATACAATAATTTAAATTGTTTTACATCTTATGACAGAACAAAATCTATCTCCAGCCAGAATGCTTTAGAGAATAATATGGTTACATACCTACTGTATGTATAAACAGCATGATTTTTGCATTCAGACTTTAAAAGCATGCTGATCTACAGATGCAGAACTTTCAGAAAAGTTTTTTTAAAAAAAGGAAATGATATCAACAGACGGAGATCAACATGACTAGAATCTATAATTTAAATGTAAGCATGCAGTCTGTAATTTTCGTCTGGGAACAAAAAAATAAGCACATTTGATTATTTGACTTTTTCTTTACACAATGTTAAAAAATAAATCAGTTAACATACCCATCGGGCAATGCAAAGTAAATGAAAAGAAGATCTAACATTTGTTTAAACTTAATGTGTTTAAATTGAAAATTGATGACAATATAATTAAAAGCAGGGGAGGATTCCTGCTTCTGAAATCCAGTCCAACTTTGTTATTTCACTACCAGCAAAAGATGATGGTGCTGCTCAAAATCTTTATTTATTTACATCTTGCCATACTGCAACAAGAAATGACCTAGAGAGCTACAGTATTCAGTGTTCGACACAAGGATCACCCAACAAATAGGGACTTGCAATTTGCACTTAAGTAGATGCATTAATTTTGGGCTACCTTATTATAATGTAGCAATTGTTATACATCTACTTTGATGCAGTAGTCACTGCAACAATTTGATTTTGTAAGAATTAATTGCTTTTTTCTATGCAGTATATTGTGATTTGAGTTGTCTCTTTTCCTATTCTTACATCACTATACAGTATGTGCTTTAGTAGGGGGCATTATAATCAAAGGTCAATATCCATATGTTATTTGACCTTTTATGGTGTTTATACCTCTTTATTATTTTCCTAATGCAAAATCATTGTCATGAGCTACCAAACCCTGTACACCATTTTGCTAATTAGAGTCTGTATTTAAAAGTTTAACATTTCTTTCTGGCATTTCATTTTTTTACCTTTTTTTGAAAAGGAAAAAAATCGAATTTGCTGTTTTTGCAAGGATGTTACTGGTAAAAGTAATCAGAATTATTAAATCTGACGTAGCAATGAAATTAACCTCCCTATCAATTCTGGCCATTTACTGTACATTTAATGTTTGGAATTTGGTTTATACAGATCTTAGTGAAGGAGGAAGTCAGGGTGATAACTGACAGAGAGGAGAGGGATTGGCATGTAATTAAGACAAGGTAAATTTAAATGAACAAGAGGCTTTTTGTACGTGTTTTCAAGTGTTTGTCCATTTTTTGTCTACAACAAACATCACTGCATGTTGATATCTGGAAACTCTGAAAAACTCCTGCCATACAGATCCTACTGTGCTAAACAAAGCTGTCTACAATTCAACCTTTCAAGCAACAGAGATACAGTATATACTGTTTTTGAAAAATACCTTAGGTTGAATTCTACAGTACCTTGCACAAAGGCATTTCCAATGATTTGGTGCAAAATACATGCATTAGGGATACTCTGGTGACTTAACTGGGAATGAAGACCAAATAATGTAGAAGGCTGTACAGAAATGCATTTTAAAGGTCCATAGAATTTGTTTGAAGAAGGCAGCCCTGACAGACTTATGTTCTGAGGGCTCTGTTTGTCTGGTCCCTTGACAGGCTGGCAGAAATGTACGAATTGGACTCTTGAGTGAATCAGGCAGCTAGGCCTTGTCAAATAGCTTTGGGAGCACTTGAACTAAGAGCCGACTGCTGTTCTGGGTTTACTGTCTTGAAAATCTATTAAGACACTTCCCTGGACATTTTTTTTGTTCATGTTTATAACTGTGGTTAAAGCCACAGGGGGTATTTCAAAGAATGTTGTATCTGGGTTTCAGCAAAGTAATGGTTTGAACTAAATAAATATTAACCCAGTCTAATGGATATATCAGAAATTCAAGAAAATGTGTCTTGCGGGTGCTTGGTCTATTTCTATTTTAGAATAAATACAAGCTTTATAGCTTATTAAAATTAACTGATAATACATTGTTATACAGCAACGTCAACAGATTACTTAATAGTGAAACTATACTGAACACCATTTGTAATGCTAACATATTATTAATACTGTATATGTAAGGCAACTTACATTAAAAATATTTTTGAACTGTTAAACGTAGTTCGTATGTTAAATGTGCATTAAGATTCTTGTACATTATTAAGACTATTCTGGTGCATAGTAATATTAATCATGGTGCAGTTTCAAAAAGGTAATTCCAAGAATTATTTGTAAAAAATATGTGTCAGGTGTAGTGTACCCAGGGCACCAAACCAACAGCAGGGTCACCATAGCCAGATGTCCACAGAAAAATCATACAATCTTAACACAAGATCCTTTGAGCCACGCAAGCAGCACCACAGCCAGGCTAAAGGGATAGAGGACAGATTAAGAGTATGTGACAACTGATTGATCAGATCTGGATAAAACTGGACAAGATCAATAGGTCCATTATCTGATTTACGTACTGTATATCATTTCTCCTCTCAACAGGACTTGAGCTTGTACTATTTCCTTATTTTCTTCATACTTGTTTTTCGGCTCTTACTAATTGTAGTAATATCCCTTCTCTTTCTCATTAACAATCGGAGCCACCTTACTCTAGATTTTGGACCATAGGTGTTGGGCAATACCCTTGGTCTGTCACCTGAACCTACTTCTCAGATACACCACTGCAGACTCTAAGACCTGTAGATATTGATTGAGTGTGAAGCAGGTCTCAAGCATCTAATGTTTGGCTAATTACTTCAACACTTCCACACTTCCACACTTGGTGTATATATTACAAACTCCTTGCATGCAAAACCTGTTAGGCAGATTAATTTCAAATTTGATGGAGTACCTACAGTACTTAAGCCTGCCTCACCTACTGTTCATTTTGGTCTCTTGATGTATGCAAATATTGGTAACAATAATAATTAATAATTGCTTACACTTATATAGCGCTTTTCTGGACACTCCACTCAAAGCGCTTTACAGGTAATGGGGACTCCCCTCCACCACCACCAATGTGCAGCATCCACCTGGTAAATAGCAATAACACATATTGAAAATCGCAAAAACGTGTTTGGATATTTACTTAAACTCCAAACCTGATAGAAATGATTACCCTGATTATTCATTTGAAATATTTACAATGTATAATAGGAGTTCCTGTGTAAACCTGGACAGCTGCCTTTTCCATGTACATTTCCATTACCTATCAGACATCACAGGGCTTCCTTGGAAGGCTTAAAAACTGATAACGGCTTTCTAGTTAACCACTGGAATGAGTAACTATTGCCATAACAAAGGGGATGATTCTTATAAAACTCACACATATTTCATCGTTTCGTTTTTGTGTTCAGTGCTGTAAAATGAACTCAGGATAATCAATTTTATGGTTATATGACTGTTAATTTCTTTGCCAAGTGAAACAATGTGATGAAGGAATGTTTTTGTGTTTAAGAACTGTTTGACATCCTTTCCATTTATTTTGTAAGCAGTTGACCTCATGTTTGTTTAGATGTCAGAAAAGTCCTTCTTATGTTTGTCTGGTGGTAGAAAGAAAATATATTTCATCATTACTATGAGATCCAAGTTTTGTGTTGCACAGTTGCTGGTTTCAGAATCAAAATCTGAATCCTTGTCAAAATATGAACTTCAAGTTCTCATTATTATTAGTTTTCATTGTTACTGTAAATTGAACGTCTATTTTGAAATAGAATCTGTCAGGTTTTCCACATTGTTACCCCATACCAAATTTTAAAGTATCAAAAATCTTATAAATGTATACATTTTGTGACGATGAATATTATTAGAATACATATGGTTATTGTCCACACTCACTGCATTGATCCCAAATACTTTTGTAAGAAAGAACAACTTTTTTCTTATTTCAGTTTTATAATTGAAGCTTTGATTTATTTTCAGATATATTGTGTCATACACCATAAATTATAAATATGTTGTAATACATAATATTCTTTTTGCCTGTTACAAATTCAAGATAATTATTTTCTTCACAAAGTTTTGACAACAGTGACAGAAATCCCTAAGGCTCCTGCCTAGGCATTTAAAACTCTAATCCAACATGGTATTATTGGTGTTGAGTGTGGGCTTATATAAGTAACAATGTATCTTTATCTTTAAATTCTGTGTCTGTAATGTCTTAAACCCAGAGTGTCAGAGAACTTTTTGAACAGATTTAAATCCATAAAAGGCTTCAACTTCTTATTTTTGTAGTGTTTTCCAGAGTCTGAAGCTATTGCTAATATGACAACACAGAATGGTAGCATAAAC
Source organism: Lepisosteus platostomus (assembly GCF_059453375.1). Lineage (NCBI taxonomy): Eukaryota > Metazoa > Chordata > Actinopteri > Semionotiformes > Lepisosteidae > Lepisosteus > Lepisosteus platostomus. The sequence continues at coordinate 15,637,371 of NC_142620.1, forward strand.
TATAGCAATATAACAAATACAAAGTTGCTAGGGAGACAACCCTAACTTGTAACTGTAACAATTAACACATTATAAAAATTGTATTTTATTATCCCTACCTCTGTATTTAACAGTCTATACATTTTTTTTCATGTGTTGTCTGCATGTCTTTTTGCCCTGTGATGAATTCATATTCCTTGGTGCTTAGGAGCTTTTGTTTCGTCTTTTTTTTCCAGGCTCTGAATATCTGAGGAATGTTAAGTAGTGATGTGCTATTTTGATCATGAAAAAACTGGAAACACTGCCGATGTATTGAGCAGGAACCGTGCACACAGTCCTTGTTTCTCTTGTTATTTCATCTCACTTGAGAATTAAACTTGACACTACTGGGGTGGCCAGCCGTTTTCCTCTTTTGCTCTCCTGCTTATCTCATGTGAGTGGGAATCAGGAGCTGGGAAGCACAAAAACAAATTGGGCCTTCCAGGTGCTTTTCTCATTTAAAAAAAGAACACAAATCTGACATGTGCAGAAGTCATGCATGCCAAAATAAAGCAAAGAAGCCATGTATCTGTTAAAGGGCTTATTTTATTATGGGTGTGCTATTTCAGAGGAAGAATACAGTTTCATTGAAAACATTCATTAATACAATCACATGTCTACTATATGTATGTACAGTATGTTGAGGAGGTTAAAGGAGGAAGCACATTTTACCAGAAAAGCAATTTTCGTATAAAAGCAATGAATATTGAAAAAATATCATCTTTCCTCACAAAATCTGTTGGAACAAATGTTGGACTGGTAGATTGTTAAATAGTCTTAGAACCCCCAATCTTTTCTTGGAAAAGCAGTGCACATGATAACACAACTAACCTACTGTACCGAATGTTTTGCCCACCTTGCTTTGTTGGTTTTTTGGAGATATCTGGAAATAATAAAGCCAAAAAAACTAAAAGGGTTCAGTTAAGAAACTTTATTGTATGACTAATTTAGCCTTTAAAAATCTATTATTATTGTCATTTCCTTTGCCAATTAGGAGAAAACTGAAAATTACCTCAAGAGATCCATGGCAGCACTGGGTTAAGAAGGAAATCTTGGTAGGCCACATTTGGTCAACCACGAGTAAAATCAGTTTGGACACTGGGTCTAACAATTATTACACTACACTATACTACACTATTCTTACAAACAGCATCATGGAATCTTTCATAAAAAAAGTCATCAGGACCTTGGTTTTATGTCGCATACAATACGTAGGAAATCAGGCAGCATATTGGTGCAGTGGTCAGCATTGCCACCTCACAGCACTGCGGCCCTGGGTGCTATCTGCAGTTTCTTCCTACAGTTCAGACATACTGGTATATCAGTTGGCTTCTGGGAAAACTGGCCGTGGTGTAAAAGTGTGTGTATGTTTGTACTGTATCTGTCTGTCCTGTGTTTATCCTGCCTTCCGCCTGCTGCTTGCTGGGTTAGGCTCTGGCTCCCTTCCGTCCCTGAATTGGGTGAAGTGGAAAGAAAATGGATGGATGTAGAATATTCTCTGGAACAGTTAGCGAATGATATGGTCCTGATTCAAGCCAGCTTTCTTTCCCATTATTATTCAGATAAGTAACTATTACCAGGTTAAATACACAGAAATGATGTTTCACTGGTTTCTTTCACTGCTGTAATGCTGAAAAGTGAACATCTAAGTTTCAAATGGAATACGTTTTAATTTTATAATTGAACAACACACAAATAATTTAATGAACAATAAATACTGTACCGTACAGTATATGTATCAACTGGCTCCATTTATTTCTACATTTTTAATAAAAGGATCAATTGTGGACCCTTGGAACTTTTTGGAAGATGTTAGATCTTTAACAATTTTGTAACATGTTCATTTTCCATCTCTTCAGAACATTTTGTTCAGCATACCTGTACTGGCTTGTTCTTGCAAGATAAAAAAATATGTAAACAAATTGACCTTAATATCTGTCAGCTCATTTTTATAGTTGAATAACTGTCTGACTCTTCTAGCATAAGATACTGTAAGATTCAATGACCGCAACACTGTCTGTCTTACATTTGGGCTGGCTGCTTTCGCTTGAATGAAGATAATTGATGTGAACATGATATGTAACTGATTCTCATTTTATTCCTGACACCCATGGTTTAACTAAATTACTATTTAGAATATGTTTTTGTCCTGTACTTATTTCAAATTTCTTTTTGTATAAATACTGTATATTTCTGTTGCCTGGATTTTTGCTCTTCTTCAGTACATGTTCTAAGACTTTCTAGCATTTTATCATTCTGGTAATTTAATTTAATTGTAATTTCAGTCCTTGGAATAATGGAGATTTTGTTGTACAACTTTAAAAATCATTCCATTAATACCTGAAGGCTTTGTAAGTTAAGGGCAGTTAGATCACTTGTTAATTTCAAGTTGCAATCAGAATAAATATGGTGAAACATTTGGAAATGGAAATAAGCATGATCACATTGAGTAATGCTCATATTACCTTCAAACAAATACTTTCAAAAATGTTTTATTTTTTTGTTTTTATCTAAATTGTGGAGTTTCCAATTTGGGGGGGGGGGGGGTGTTAGTACCAACAGTTGCACTGCATGGAGAAAATGAGGAACTACAGGAATGCTCCTCTGACATGCCCATATACAATATCAGAACCATTTGTCCCTTTACATGCTGTAATCTCCCCAGTTCCTTATGGAACATGGCTCAGTGGACTGAGCCTGTTACAGAAGTGACATCACCCACCCTCTGAAATCTAGACAGTGTATAGCTCTGTCTTTGGCATGGCAGAGGTTTCCTCTGTCTAGGGATTGGCGCTGTGCTTGCTTAGAGTCCGTAAGGGACTGGAAACGAGTCCCAGCAGGGGCAGAGAGAGCTGTCAAATTTATAGGAGAGTTGGCACCAATTTGAATGAATGAGGCACCACTGCAATCCTGCAGGCACACTGTAGGTCCCAGAACTTGGTGCTCTGACAGCTGGGAGAACACCGGCCTATTAAGTGATGAAATGGAGTCAAGAGAAATAAAAGGTTTAACTGAGGAAGGATTATTATTTTCCTGGAAGATGCAGTTCATTACAGCATCCATAAATGATCTGCTTGAGGACAAAAACATTTTCTTGCCAAAAACGTAACGTTTATGCATTGTGTCGTTTTCAAAATATTAGATTCTTTTTAAGTGAGCCCTTTCAAAAATGGTCTTGTTGTCCAATTTTTGTTTTTTTTTCTTACGAATGCATTTATTGAATTAATTTTGAGTTTTCCTTTACGTTTATGCCTTACATTATTTCTGACTGTATGATTCACTAATTTGCAAATGTTGATTCAATTGAATCCAAATGTTGGGAAAGGTTATTACAGAAAAAAATGTCCTTGCTTGCACTACAGAATATTTCCCAGAACTGGAACTCACGCTGGGGTTGAAGAGTGGTCCCTATGACCACTGTTGAAATAAAAAACTAAGTTATATTCTTTACTCATTTAATTTTGAGGCTTCCAGACATTTACAATCAGATGCACTATACCTGTATATACAACGCTCTGTATGTGTCTGTGAGTATTAGCAAAGCAAAGCTAGTTGAATCGACTATTGTATTTATTATTAGCATTTTATAAAGTAAAAAAAAAACACAGATTATAATTCTCATGCTCACTTCCTTAAACGGTATACTTTGAAAAGGTTCATGTGTAGTTTCACAGTAGACAATTTCTCTGACATGTGCATTGTTAAGAAGAGCTACAGTATTTTGGCAAGACAGACTTTAATAAACAATTTACAGTAGATTTCAGAAATAAGACTAGAGATTCAGGTCTGTGCTCTCAGATGAAGAATGTCTTGAAAATTAGGTAGTTAAAAAGTACACAGGAAATGTCACAAATTCATGATTTAGAGTGGTAACAAATTAAATTTTTTTTATATATATTTAGACTTTGTAGATGTTAGATTCTTAAGCACTTTTTAAATGAATAAATTGTAAAATGACCATGCAAACATGCAGTATTGCATTATTCTGTAGTGATATTGTATAATCTTAATGATTAAGATTAGCATAGATTTCAGAATGCAATACAGGAATTTCATACTGTAGATCTTATTTGAAATGAAAATCCACTGTCAACATATACACGAAATGTTACACAAAAAACATAACTGAACTTGAGTGGAATGAGCTATTTTATTAGTCATTGTTGTACGCATGCACATTTTAAGAAAATGTACTTCCTGACATCCATTACATTTCTTATCAATTTATTTACCAATTTATTCCAGATCTGTCTTCAGCCCAGGTGGTGATTAATTTTAGTACACAGCAGAATAAAATTCTTTACTGTCCATTGAGTCAGCTCTTATAAGGGAAGCTCTTACAAAGAGAAATGTATCTTTCCCCATCCCCATTCAGATAATTCTAATTAATAAAGCCATACTTATACTCTTAATATACTGTACAGTATATGTCTATCTTTGAAAAAACTTCAGAAATCGGTGGCTCTGTGGCTAAGGATCTGCACCTGTGGCTGGAAGGTTGCCGGTTCAAATCCTGCAGCTGGCAGAGGAATCCTACACCGTTGGGCTCCTCAGCAAGGCCCTTAACCCCAACTGCTCCAGGGGTGCTGTACAATGGCAGACCCTGTGCTCTGACCCCAGGCTCTCTCTCTATCTGTGTGTGTCTCATGGAGAGCAAGCTGGGGTATGTGAAAAGATAATTCCTAATGCAAGAAATTGTAAAGGGTTAATAAAGTGATGTTATTATTATTAAATCAGATCAGTATAGTCATAAATGTTACTTGAAAATACTGAATATGGTGGTTTTTAACTTATTAACTACAAAGTGTCAATTAATATTGTTGTACATTGGGAGAGGAGTCTTATAAATGATTTATCTGACAATTAGGCTCTGACAGAGGTACTACACTTGGATGCAAAACTGTTAAACCTTAATGATTTATTGATATCTGCCTGTCCACAATGTTACCTGCAGGTACGTATTTTTTCCCATGAAACAGCCAGACACATGCTAGATTACAGGTTCTCATGTGTAGACTAAGTAATGTGCAGTATTTTTCACTCTTGTGGCAACATTTTATTTGTCTTTGAAATTTAGGGCTTTTTGTTTTTTAGTGTCATTTTCCTTTTTCTACATTTAAAAAAAAGTTTTGATGGTATTTGGGAAAAAATAGTTTAAATATTTATAATTAAATTTGCCCATATTTAAGACCAAGAAAAATGATCAGATAATGAAGGTGGAGAACAGAAAACATGTGTTACCCACATGTTACATTATTGTGTAAAAAATCTGGAGCTGTACTATTTTTGCAGGCATTGGCATGCAGACTAGCATGTTAAAATTTAGTGGTTAAAAATTTAGAGGAATCCTTTTTGAAAAGTTTTGTAAAAAATCAAAGATAAAACAATGCAAAACAAGTAAAACACTGAATGTCATTTACTGGCACAACTAAGAATTTAAAGAATTTTCCTTGCTTTGACTCCTCGCCACCCCTCTCACCACCCTTTTAGGAAAGAGTTTTATTGGTCTTTGACAGGAGTCTGAAATATTGCTCTTTCCTCTCAGGATGATCGGAAAAGCACTCCCCTGCATGCTAAGTCTGTTTTATTCCCAGCCAAAATGAGAAGCCACGTCAAGCTGAGTTATAATAACCCATTTTCCACGTTCTGGAACCGACTCCAGATTTGGGGTACATACAAGCTGCAGCACAGCAGACCACCCAGAGGGATCCTCAGCCAAAGTCCTCAGTCAGCAGTCAGGGACAGGGAACAAGGCTGGAAGTCTGCTGGGGAGCTTTTGACATTCTCAGGATATTTCCCCAATTTAAATAGTGCCTGTTACTGGCAAACGAATTTCCTATGTTTACCCCTCTTTTAAAACACCATACAACATTTCATTTTTGAGCGAAACCATGTAACTCATTCCCAACTTTCTGCCCTACAAAAAGTTTTTTACCACCTTCCAATTATTTCCTGTTTTGTTGAATTATGCATTATTTATACACACTGAATATTTTTAATCCAAAACCCAAAAGCCCCAAAATTCTAAAAGAAAAAAAAATGTATGGATTTCATATTGATCACGCTTGCTAAGGCAAAACTGGTGCAAGATCACAACATTACTTGAGCGGGTCACACACTACTTGAATGGCGTCTGACTGCATACAGTATTAATAGTTCACATGATCTCAAAATAAATACTCCTGGCTCTGTAAGTTCCTTTAGTCAGTTAGTGCACTTCAAGTAAAGATTTAATCATTAACACCAGAACAACTCAAGGGTGAAGATGTAGTAAGCAATGATCAAGGGAAGACTATATAACATTTAATTGATACATACAGAACATCACTTTGAAAAAGAACTAATGTACATACAGTACCACCCAGGCAGTGCCTAGATCGCACTAATCCTTCGTACTGAGTGGCTGGGCAAAAAAGGACAGATGATGTCAACTTTGAAATGGCTACAGAGCTACAATGGCTGAGATGAAAAAAAATATCCATAAGTTATCAATATCCCAGTCAGTCCACAAAACCAGCCTCTGTGGCAGAGTGGCGAACCCATTTCAAATCCCACAAGAAAACAGCAAAGCATTTAAGTGATACTGCAATACTGCAAACATGTGGCAAAAGGTTTTGTGGTCAGACGAGACAAAATTATAACTTTTTGGTCTAAATGAAAAACAGTTTGTCTGATGCAAACCCATAACAGCACGTCACCCAGTCAACACCGCCATACTGTCAAGCATGCTAATGGCAGCTTTGTGTAATCCGGATGTTTTACATAAGCAAAGACTGAGAAGCCTGTCAAGTTTGAGGGGTAGATGGTTGGAGCAAAGTATAGACAAATCTTAGACGAAAACCTTCCTCATACTGCTTAAGTCCTAAATCTGAAATAAACATTTACCTTTCAGGAGGACAGTGGTGTAAAGCTCAAGGCCAAAGCTACTCCAAAGTGACTTAACAAGGAAAAGGTGGATATGCTTGAGCTTGTCCAGTCAGAGCCCTGACTTGAATCAAAAAGTAAATTTGTAGCAAGACCTTAAAACTTCTGTCTGTCACCATTCCCCAACAAACTTGACCGAGCTTGAAAAATGTGGAAGTTGGAACAGACTTTCTAAAGCCATATTTTCTCTCAAGGATGATGCACCAAAGATTTGCACCAAATTTTGATTCAGGTTAGTAAATTTCTAGGCAATACTTTCGTTTTGTATAATTCTTTGCAATTTTACCTGACATTTACATCTTAATTACATCACATTGTGTTCAGCATTAAAGCTTTAATTTAAAAAATATTTACTTTTTAAAAATGTATATGATAATCTGTCATTCAGCAAAATGAGACATTAGTGGAAGAGGCTGCAGTCTTTTACAATGCAGTGTATGTGTTCAAGGTCATTAAGGACACACTAAAAAATAAATTCTCCAAACTATTTTGTGTAACTTATTACACCATCTTACAGCACACATAAAAATAGTACTGTACGTGTATCTTAAATTTACATGATAGCGAACGACATTAATTAGGCCACAAAAGAAATGCAATTTCATTTAAAATTCCAAAACAGAATACAGAATAATTGCCACAGACCTTCAAAGGCTTATAGAACTTTTGTCTCTAAATACCATTACTCCCCTACCAGGTAAGTAAAAAGTGAAAGTGAAAAAGGTAAAGTGAAAGGGTAATGCACTCTTCATAAATCTGTTGAAGAAATCATTGAATTTTTATTGTGACATTGAATGAACTTGGTATTTTTTCAACAATAGATTTAAAAAATGCCTTCAGAAAAGGCTTGATTGCCATCTTTACTGTAGTAGTCTAAGGGTATATTTTATGTAATCAAGCGGACTCGGATTAACTACTCTTTTTTAAATTTATTTTGCAAACCTTTTTTCTCCTTCCTACCCACACTGCACATATGCAAGAAAAACCAATAACACATTACTGCAAAATGCTCATTTCTGACATTTCTGACTTTTCCTTATGTATCAACTAACTATACTCTTTCCCTTTAATTTTTAAACCACAAGAATGACCAAAATTCTAACTAAGGAGCCGAAGTGGACTATTTAACTCAAAACACGTCCAGGGGGTTATTCTGCCTGCTGGATTGGAACTTGTTTCTGTTATGCTGCAGGCTTGCAGTCTGTGGTTACCCAGGGTGACTGAGAGTTTTTCCACAAGGAGTCACAGTTGTACCATGGCTTTAAGATGTTGTCAGGTTGACTTTTGGTTTGTCCTTTTTCCCCACTAATCAGGCACCCAATTATTCCATTTAACCCACCTCCATATTATTAGAGTACCGTAGCTCAATTGAAGCAGTGCTCTGTCATTGAACTCTCATCCAGCAGTACTGATCTGACCACACACCTCTCTGGATGTGTTAGCACACCCTTTTCAGATAGCTGATCCATGAACCGGTCTTAGTCTTGGAAATGGTCTGAGTGCTTGCCCAGTGTCATCTACCCCAGTCGGCAGCCTACCCCTGAAGCGACTACTTTAGCATCTAATAGTGGGCACCCGGGCTCTGCTGCAGCTTGTATGGCAATTCTGTAATTGCTCCTTGAAAACTGCTTGGCACAGTCTCTAGAGTAGACTCCTCTGAAGAGTGTGCACCTTAATCAACCTGGCTCCTGGTGCGCTCCTTGAATATAGCATTTGTTTTAGCATTTTTGTAGTTCTGTTTGTGGTACAATATCTTTTCCTTACAAACTGAAGAGTTCTTTTCAGTTTAATTCTATGTACTGTATTCTCTTTCCTTGCACCACAAAGAGAAGCAGGGTCCTCTCGGCCTCTTCATACTGCACTGGCACCTGAATCTCCCCTACCACTGTAATATAGTGTTTCCTGTATACAGAAGGACTGGAGTTTTCTATGTTTGTTGCAGTGGATATTCTGAAAGCTTTTCCTTATAAATGTGCTCTGGCATCAGATGCCCCCATATCAAGTTGCATGGTCACATTTTAGCTCCCAGCTGCACCTGGAATTAAATTCCTGTGTCGTATAGACCTGGGAAACGACAATTATTTCATCCGGTTCTACTTTTCCTTTAACAGAATCTGTGAGATACAGAAGTGTACATTCAATCAGTGTGTAATTAACTTTTTCACATTCTTTTCAAAATGTACCGTCTATCCATAGCTGTGGCATTTTTATGCTGAACTTTTCTGGTGATGTAGGCCTCCACATCGAGATCAAGGTTTCTGTGCTCTGTGAGTCAGTGATTCTGACTGTTGATGGGTGCAGGGCTATTGACAAAAGAGAGGTCAAGCTACTGTATGTGATATGCGCATCTCTTCCCTTCCTGTGCCTTTCATACAGTACGGTATCAACTTCTGAATTGAAATTTCAGAAGTAAACCAGAGTTCTCTAATGGACATTTTAACCACCCTGAACCTACTTTTCATTAGTAATCAATATAAGATCACTTTATTAGCCATATACAATTTCTTGCATTAGGAATTCATATTTTTTCGCATACACCAGCTTACTCTCCATGAGACACAGACACACAGACAGGGAGAAAAGGTTGGGGTCAGAGCACAGGGTCAGCCATTGTACAGCACCCCTGGAGCAGTTGGGGTTAAGGGCCTTGCTCAGGGGCCCACCGGAGTAGGATTCCTCTGCTGGCCACAGGATGTGAACCGGCAACCTTCCAGCCACAGGGACAGATCCTTAGCCACAGAGCCACTGTGCATGAACCTTCTCTGCTAAAATTTAAATATGTTATTTTTCCTTGATGGGTTTGGTAAGTAACAGTACTGAAATTGGGAAATGTCTCAGTATTTTCAGTCATGCAGACAGGAAGACCTGAATCTGACTAAACAACTGAACTGTGAACTTAGAGGTTTTTTATACAAATCAGGGCCAATTAATGCTTAATGTATAATAAGCTGAAAAAGAACTATTTGCTTTGCTTGTGAAATCTGTTGCCTGGGTCATAAATGTTTTGATAAGTTCAGGAAAAATGCTATCAAAATTAAATTTTTGGCTCTTGAAAAATCTAACAGACAATCAACAAAAATTCAACTAAAGAGATGGTAAAACATTAATAAACATTAATAAAACTAAATATAACTAAATGAAAAGGTTGAAAATTCTAAGGATTTAATGGCACAAATTGCCAAAGATTCTACACTGCAAAACCCCAGACAAGCTTGTAAATATCACTTATTAGAGCATTGCCTAATGATTATTGCTTAATTTACTTCATTAAGGGAAAATCAAGCATTTGCAACAGGTCCTCAGTGAGGCTGTACGAGTTGTAGACCACAATTTCTCTTCCTAGGCCTACGATCTGCTACTTTTACTTTTTAAGTCTGAAAGGTTTTTTTCCCCTAGGTCTCCTTTTCTTCTCTCTTTTCTCTTTTACTATTAAACTGAGAAACACTCTTTACAATAAACAAAACCCCAAGAGAGAATTCCCCAATCCATTAACAAAGTACTTCCTCATTACAGCCACTGGACAGAAAGTTGTTGACCTGGCACCAACCTCCTCACCTACTAGAGACCTTGGTAAGGATGGGGATTCCTCTTGATGGGGAGAAGAGGGCAAACTATCTCTCGACTCTCTCCGCTCTTCAAAATAGCCAGGGTTCTTAACTTGCCAGTGCAGGGTAAAGAAAGAAGGATCTTGTCCACTCTCACTAACTTCCAGACAGGTCATTTTTCCCCTCAGGTGCCAGCCATGATGCCAAACCCAGTCATAAATAAATTAATAAATCACAGCTGAATTATTTACACACAGGTGCTTGATATTTCATTGAGTCAGGCAGGTGGCCTCTAGTGGTGGGTCTATTGTCATTGCACCTGTGTTGGCTACCTACCTACCAGAGCTTTTGATTCCAGCCTCTCATTTCTGCTTGGTTTTTTTTTGTGAATTTGTATATACTGTACTGCATGTAGGGGAAGTAGTTTGACCCTTTTGTTCCAAACACAAAAGAAATCTGATATCACAGAAATCTGGAGGCCTTCACTGAATCTTTTTAGTTTCAAGGAAATGGGGCAGCTTTCTCCATCATCTTTTAAAAATCTTCCAATGTGATTTTAAGGAAAAGGGGGGAATGTTGCAAATTGCATTTGGTTCCGAAGGACATGGCTTGAAGAAACAAGTTTTAAAACGGCACACCTGCTTGAATTGTGAGTAATCAGATTTGTCTGCACTCTCTGTGCCTGTTGCACAAGAAATGGCCTCAAATATATATGATGCTGGGATGAGTAACAGAGAGATGATTATAGATCAGAGGAATGCTTCTGTTTGTCATTTATGATGGCAGACAGGATGCAATTAAAGAAAATGTTCTGGAATTTTTAATATATTTTATGTAGTCTTCTATATTCCAGAGTTGGAACAAATGGCTATCCATGTCCTCTATTATTTATTAGTTGCTTGAGTTTCCTGTGTCCCCCCACTAAACAAACAGAAATTTACAGCTTATTATACAGCACAGTTGTTTCACTGGCTACATTCTTGGCTGTGAGCTTATTGATTTTGGTTGTATATTATTTAGCCTTTGTATTTGTCAAAAATGCTCAACACTTTCCTGACTGAAATAATCATACATACTGTATAAATACTGTAGGTTTATATGCAAAATATTTTTATTTCTTAAGTATTCCTTTTTTCGTGTGGGGACAAAAATGTTAATGCATACTTTATTTAAATAACAATATGTAACATGTTTCCTGTATATTGTTATGTTTTAATCAGAATTTTCAGTAATGGCAGATTTTCTATCTGCCTGGTCAGGAGATGCAAATGTACTGTAGCTGAAGAGGTTTTAGTTATGATACACCTAGAAATACAGAGCTCATTGCAATTAAACTACACTGTACAATCTGACATTTTGCACTTAAATCAATTAACACAGTAATATTCCTGTTCTCCACCTAATCCACTGTATAGTGGGGCTGCTGATACAGAATGGCTGCACTGCGTCACCTGCATTTTAGTTATGCTACACTTCAGTGTTAGATTAAGTGGGTGCCTGTCTTTATGAGAAGCACTTTAGTATGAAACAAGTATTACAATTTGGTTCCTAATTAGTGAAAGCCTATAGGGATTTAAAGTTTATATTCTGATCACTTTAAAAATGTCTTCATAAAGGAAGACTGGGTAACTTACTGTAAAGTATTACCATCCTTCTAGACTGTTGTACTGGGACAGATAAGCCATTAACTTTTTGGCAATAATTCAATTCCTATGTCAACCAAGAATATGGCCTGACCTGTATTTTTGGGGAAAAAAATCCTTTCAAATATTTCTTCTGCACACATTGAATGGGGACATGGAATATTTTATCAACCAAACCAAATAAAAATCAAACCAACCAAATAAAAACATTCATGGAAACTATTAAGGTGCAAACCTATAAAAGTTTGCACTTTAATAGTTTCCATGAACATTTTTATGTCAAAAACTAATCGGAGAAACTGCACATGCTCAAAAGTTTGGCAGCAAATTAACACCAAACATTATAGGCATAATGCTAGCAACAAAAGGAGCTTCCTGTGAATATATAGTATGGTACATTCATAAAGGAAATTAGCTGTCTGTCATTTCTTTTTTTTAACTTTCAATATATGGTTAGTAATACCTAACTCCCTCTTTTTAAAATGTGCTTGCTCTATTAACTCCAAGCATGATTGGTATAATTGTAGTAAGCTTAACATTATCTGACACGTGTGTTCCTGAATATACAGTACAGTACCAAGAGAGCTGTGATAGAGTGCTTTTGTTCTTATAATTAACCTCCCTCTGTCTTAGGAACCACTATACTAATAGAAGCCAAACTTGATAAGCTTTAACTGTTCATGAAACCTCTTCCGATGTCAATCTTGCAGGTTTCTATGTTAGTGGGAAATCAACAGCTTAGTGTAATGCAGCCTATTATAAAAAACTGCTCCTGATCTAGAACTATACTGGATTACTCAACTCATTGTAGCTACTTACAGTATAGTATTGCCATTAAGTGTGACTCCAAATTTTCCACTGCTCGAGTTGATGAATATCAGAGACATGTAATGAAAGTATAAATCCTGGAAGCATTTTTCACACTGTCATTTCAGTGAGTAAGCATTTCTCGTCTATGATCTTGTGCAAAAACTATTTTTTGTGATAGGAGTCAGAGGTTAAATATATAAGACAGCCTGCAGATGTTGACAGTGTAATATTGTACAAGGTGGTGATGACAGTAAAAGCCAGAGGCTATGGTGTATTGTGTTATGTGCCTGTTTCAAAGATCAGATGTTGAGTGGAAAGGTACTTTGGATCTTTTTAGTATCTTGAATATAATTGGAAACCACACATTTCACGTTTTAATCAAATGACAGGCATTTGTCTACAGCTTTAGCCAACGGTAGGGAACATTAGTATTGTCAATAATTCCAAATTGATTTTTGAACAATTTGTCCTGGTGCAGATGTTCAAGCTGATATTATCTGGCACAATTCTCATGATGATTGTTGCTTTTCCTTTTCCAGATACCACCAAAATGAAAGTGTTTTGGCCTCATATTGAATTGCAGGACTCTGATATCCTGTGATGTTTTGTACAGTAATATGACAAAATATGGAATAAAGGAGTGTGTTATGGGCTTAGTGACCTATAAAATGATCCCTGTAGCTTTTCTCCAATAGAAAAGAGCTCGTCACAAAGGATTAATTAGAGACAATTTAAGAGCTTTCAGAGTTAATTTAGCACAGGTGTTGTTAGCAGAAGTCCTTTGGTCGATTTGTGTACTGTATATGGGTTTGGCAGACTAGAGGGATTTGTGTTGTAGATCAGGAATTTGTGTGTAAAATTAGATGTATCTTTAAAAAAACCTATAGGGAGCTAAGAAAGAAGATTTTGTTTTGGATGAGAGAATTTTCTGAACAATAAAGTCCTTTTGTTTTTGTTTTCTGGGATGGATTAACATCTGTGTAAAAGTAACTTAGGTCTGCAAAAGGAGTAGTTTTATAGTTGACAAAGAAGCTCAAGGACATCAATTTTATTTTATTGGAGTACAATCTTGCCTGATAGAGGACAAACTGGAAAGCTGCCAGTTGTGTGACCAGCAAACTCCAAAGTTGTCACAATATATAACTGATTTCTACTGTTGGTAAACTTTGGAATATTTTTGTGAAACTTATAGTCTGAAATGTTTGAATAATTTGGAAACTTCTATTGCTTTGAGCTAAAAGCAATGATTTTTTTTTCCAATTTACAGAATTGGTATCATTTCTCTTTTGCTGTTTCTGTTTAGATTATTGGCCCTGAAAACTCACTGTTCCTCAGAACTTCAACTGATCTGGTACAAATGGAAAAATGGATGGAAGCAATAATCACAACATACATTTTAAGGTAATTAAAATCAATACCTTAGATTAAGTACTGTGCATTCCATGAAACATTTTCTTAAAATCCAATCTTGATTTTCTTTAATTTAAGCTATTAAGGTTGTCGTGTAATTTTTTGACTTCCTGAGAACCTATTCTGTAGAAACGATAACAGGAAGGCATACTGTATTTGGATCAAATGATCATTTGGTTAAATACAACACATACCCTTTTAAAATATGCTAACTGTTAGCCGCAGAGGAATATCACGTCAGTTACATATAAACTGTGACTTCTAAGATGCCGACCACAAATGAAAGAGAAGTCTCACTAATGTGTAATTTGATTTGGTTAAATATTTCTACTCAAATGTCTGTTTAAAATCAGATTGGAACTTTCCTCCTTCCAGTAAATAAAAGAGAACCACATGCCAAAGAGGAGAATTCTGGAAGTAAAAATGTTTTTTTTTTCAGAAAGTAAGAAACATTTTACAATATTCCTTCTTTTTGCTTTCTTCCCTCTGTGGCAGTTTTCCTTTTATTCCAAAGTGTAAATGTGTATTCAGGTAGAATATTCTGTATCTGAAACGGCAAGATTATTTTTTCCATTACAAACAATTTAATATTGAAGTTTACATTTACCACACTCTGAAGGGATTTGTTTGTAATTTAATTTATAATTTTTTTTACTTAAAATCAATGTACAGTAATCTGCACTTATTAGTAGTACACCAGAACCTTTAATTTGCACAATTATCATGAATCAAGTGTAGGGATTTATATCTTATTTTCAGTTAGACAAGATAGATTCACTTTCCTCTGCTCTGTGGTTTTACATTATTGATAAGATAATTACTTGTGGAACAGCAACAATTCATTGTGGAACAATGTCTAATATCAAGGATGTAGCTATTAATGATTTTGGATATACTGTATAGTAAGTTATAAAGCAGATTCTTGATGCAAGAACAAAACAGTCAGCTCAAGCATCCAATCTAAATTTAATTGTACACCTGGCTGAACGAAACTTTTACAAAAGGGCAAAAAACTAAATTAAAATGAAGAAATGCTCTGCTTACTGTATATCATTGCTAAATCAATGATTTAGTATACACTTTTTTTTTAAAAAAGTGCCAGCGAATAAGCTTTATTCCCAAGCAGTTTGGCAGAATTGTACTGTAAAAGCAGAGAGCCAAAGTTATATACAATTGTTTCTTTTAACTTGATATCTGTTTCTGATATTTTCCCTTTGAAATGACTATGGTCTGTTTGTAAATTAGCTGTTTTTTTACATTCGTGTCATTTTTGTTATATATAAAATATCCATAATCTGGTATTAATTTCATAGTAATACTCCTTACTTAATAGAATACCTGGTCATCCTAACAAGCTGTATCCCAGGCTTACATTTCTGCAAATTCAAAGACCTATTGTCTTACTGTAACAATGCTAAAAGTTTTGTTTGTGATAAAACATAAAATTTGTGTACTGTCTCGTTTCACTGGCACCAGGTACAGAAGGATGGTTGCTTCTTTTCCATGAGTGTTATTTTCAGCCAAGTTTATGAAAGTGGATAATTTTCTGTCTGTGTTAACAGCAGACAATAAATAAATACACGAAATAGTTTGTTACTGGCTAAGGTTTTTCTTGGTTGCTTTCTTTTGCTGACACTATAGACAGGATGAAGAGTACCACCAAGTTCCTTGGAACCAGTGTTAACAAGCACCACCTGTGAACAGACTCAATAGCCGATTGGCAAAAGCATGATTTCTGTTAGTTTTCAAAAAAGTTAATTTTCTCTTTGAAAGGCTAAAACTGTCCTTCATTATCAGAATTCTTTGTAAAACCAATTATACAAGAGTTATTTGACTGCCTGTGACCTTTTCTCACAGAGAAACAATACTATGTGAGGATTAATAATACAGCAATTAAAGTGCAACACAGCATATAGAAATGTAAAGAAAATGACAAGCCATTAAATAAGGAAGATTTTTGGGATTTGCCTAACAGTCTACAGTTGAATGTTATAGTAAGAACAAAAAAAAACACTTTGAAAAGGGGTTTTCACGAAAATGTATATTTGGGGATCCAAAAACATACAAGTGAAGAAGTCGAGCAAAATTTCAGGAACTATAAAAGGTATGCTAGAAATTGAGGGAATAAACTCAGTGCTTTAAAAGATCAGGCTTTAGGGTTTACCAGACTGACTAAACTGGTAAAGACGCTTGCCTGAAAGCAGACTCTTTGTTCATGGGTATGAGTCTTGGGTCATGTCCCTAACCAACTACAGTGTATGGAGATTCCCCAAGTGGTGGTGCTCAAATTTGTGGGAGCGTAGGATTAGTCGTCCTTGTCTCCCTTAGCCAGCAATGACAGAGAAACGGGACCTTGCTTCTGATCTTAGGATCTTGCAGGAATGCAGTGATATTGGTGAAGGACGTGTCTCTCTAATGATTCCTCCTGATCTTCTGGAATGGAGCTGTGTTGTTTGTAACATATTGAAAGACGAATGCCTCAAAGGTGGATTGGTGGAATCTGACCTCTTTCTTCCCAGTGTGTGGTTGAAGGCTTAGTAGCTGTGAACCAAAGAATGAAAAATACGCCATTAGCATTTCCCAATATTGTGGGTAAAAATGATCAATGATTCTGCATTTAGTAAAGACAATTGCCAAGGTTCTCAAAAATTATATTTTTGTTAACCTGTTTCCATTGACAAATTTGAAATTAATGATTAAATTATTAATTACAATTACACTATATAAGTTTTCCCAAAAGATCCTAAAGTACTTCCCCTGTAGAAGGGCCCTATCATCCACCACAGGTGGATGGAATTACTGGAATTATTGGAACTGCAATTTCTCACTGTGATGCTCTTGTTTGAGCAAAATGGTCTTTTTTAATGTTTTATATTTAGCAATGGATAGTTTTATGAGGTACAATAGTGTATGAAGTACAAAAATATGAATGTGTACAGAATCTGAAATTATAAGGGATCCCCTAAACCACAAGAATTTCAATTGCATACTGTAATTGTAATGATTGTCCAAAACCAGTGCAGATCCAGAATTATTGTAAAAGTTTAAGATCACTTCAGAGTCAACACATTTGTCTCTGTATGTTCTCTCAGATGGATTTTGATTTTTAAGCCGCAACTCTTTTCAAGCAAATCAAAAACACCTTTCAGTTAGCAAACATTTTTGTGTTTAAATAAAGTGTTTATTAAAAGGCTATCACCTTATGAAATTTTATTGATGCCTTTTTGAAAAAGGCCTATGCATAAGTTAGGTGTTCATTGCAGTGTGCTTGTGCACTATCAGTGTTCATGTGACATACTGTATGCCAGTTGATTGACTAAAAGTTAACAGATGATTCTTACAGATGGTTGGATAGATGCAGACTGACAATATGCAAAAGACATGCCAATGTATTTTCTCTTAGCTGAGCAGCTCTTACAGAAGACTTTTGACTCTGTAGTTACTCTTGACAGGAGACTGTCGTGTTAGATTTTTGTAATTTAGGTTTCAGGGTTGCATGGCAGGAAATCTCTTGCTCTATCACAGAGTAAGTGTGATTAATGCCTATTAAAGCTAGAAAGACTTTGAGGACTTTAATTATGCATTATAGAGTATGATTATGGGGTGTTCATTTCTTTCTGGCAGTACATAATGTATTTTTCCTGTCACGGCGCCTTCTGGTGACTATCTTTTTCTTAAAGAAGAAATAAGCAACATTTGACTCTCAGATATTTCTTCAATAGGCATGTATGATTGTACTCATTATCAGCACATCCACATTCATTTAGTAATCTGTTCTTTCAAATCTAAGAACCTGTGTAAGACCATATCAAAATTGAAGGAGCCATATCATTAATATTGCTGAGATGGGTATGTGGCTCAAAAAACATTTAACGAAAAAACTTAGAGAAAAGCCAGATAAAACTGTTGATATTTACTCAACACAACTGTAGACTTAAAAAAAAAATGTTGGAGGTCCCCCATAAAAGCTTTTGCAAGGCTAACATTTCTAATTGGAGGAATCCTTTGAGGGGAATGAATTAAGAGGGTCTTGTAAAACAGGCCTTCCATGCAGCATCACTCCCTGTTCTAACCCACATCACAGACAGATGGCCAATGTATGTTTGTTTATAGGGAGAGGGGGGCCTTAAGCCAGATACTGTAGAAAGAGAAGCTAGCTGTTTTGCACTTTTATGAAGGAGTCAACAGTAGGTATGAATACATGACTGTTCTAATTTATATAAGATGGGCAGTACTGGTGAATCACCTTTACATACAGTACTTGTGGGGAATATAGTGCATACAAGCGATTGGATACTTAAAATGCACCAATGTTTTAGGTTTGCTGATAGATAAGGATGTCTAAACTGTATGCTGCACTATAGCCTTCTATCTATTAATAGTTCCAAAATATTACTTAAAATAGGACAAAATGGTGTGCTGATAGTATCATCACTATTGTGTTCCTTCCTGGTAGTAGATTATCTGTAGCATTACAGTGCCTAGGGTCCATGATTAGAAAGTAAGGAGTAAAAAAAAACATTTTTTCTTTTTGTTTTTACAGTCATGCTTGGTCTGTACAGTTCCAGTGCAGTGTTTACATAGAAGAAAGCTTATCATGCAGCAGACTGCTTCATTAAATACATAGTGTGCACAACTGCCTCCTAGTAACCTCTGGAAAAGCTCTTTAGTAGATATTGGGATAATGTTTGAATCCAGAGGATCTAATACTCTTGAATGTGTGACAGAAAACTGAGACGCTACCAGTCATACACAGTCCATTATAGGAATGTGGTCCAGTACAGACAGATAGGTGAGAGAGACATCAGTCCAAATTGTGCTGTTTTTAATATTAAAACATTACCAAGTGAATGGGATAAGATAACATGCGATCAGGAAATATCGTAGCTCTCTTTTTGACTTGGAAACCTTCAAGAATCCTATTTTTTATTGTTATTATTGAAGTCCCAGACTCGTAGGAAATATTTTGAATTCTTCAATGTTTGCATCTGGAAGACAAATTACTTCCTTGTGAAGAGAGACTATTTTTACTTCATGAATGTTTGATCTCTTCATGAACCATTTTTGCCCATCAAAATAAATTGGTCTATAAATTGTAGTAATGTGTTAATGGAGTGCATTGCTAACACTTTGAAATATGAACAATTAATTTAAGATCATAATAACAAGGAATATTATTTTAAGTCTGTGAATGAGTCTCATATGCCTCAGTTTTTTTTTTATGCTTTGTTTTTGAAAACTTTTCTTCTCATTGCTATCTGTTCTTAGGTAGAACTGATGTTCCGGGCTTCATCTTCTACAGTAAGTTATAAAACGCAGGTTGTAGTGGAAACTGTATTGCCTGCCTCACAGCTTCTTGATATCATCTGAGTCTGGACTGTAAGGCCTATACACATACTGTCCAAGATGCAGGCAAAAATTAGAACAAGTGCCTTTTGATTTTGCAATATCAGATAACGCAGCAAGTAAAAACACATGAATTTAATTTGACATGAAAGGGTTTGGCTCTTCAGTTAATCAAAATAAGCATCTTTACAGATTAAAAATAATAAAATCACATAAGCATAATGTGTCTAGGTTTGATATGAAGTTGTCTGAGTAAATACACATCTTAATATTCTACAGAATATTTTTTTATTTTAAATGTGTCGTCACTATGCTGTTATTACTGTATGTTGTATTTTTAACTGGTAGCTAAAGAAAAAGACACCCATTTTTTCAACTTTTTCACAATCAAGTCAAAAAAGAT
This sequence comes from Lepisosteus platostomus, assembly GCF_059453375.1. Classification (NCBI taxonomy): domain Eukaryota; kingdom Metazoa; phylum Chordata; class Actinopteri; order Semionotiformes; family Lepisosteidae; genus Lepisosteus; species Lepisosteus platostomus. Next base: position 15,657,470 of record NC_142620.1, read on the forward strand.
AACGGGACAAGAAATGTTCAAGTATCCAGAACAATCAGATAACAGAATCCCTTTTCACTGCAATGTCTTATCTCTTCTAGGGCAACCTGTATTAGACAAGAATATGGTAATTGTTTTGTTCAAGATATTCTTATCATGATAGAGGTTGTTTTCTGGGGCAAAGCCAATTAAAAAAAGACCTTCACCAGTCTGCCATATTAAATCAAAATATTAGTTCTATTACACAGATATTAAAAGGACCTGGGATGTCTCAATAATGAACTTCAGAAGAATGAATTAGAGAGGATTAAAAGTGAAGGATGCTTTACAAATTCAGTGTTTACATGCCAGCAGTGTAACCTAGGATTGTGTGACTGATGTGATAATTGGAAAGGGATAAGCCAAGCACTCACTAGCCCTGGGAAAATATCTCGGTCTAAGTCACAGTGCTGACAAATCATAAGCAGGGGTGGGAAAAGCAACCTTTACCGTCATGGGAGGGAAAGGCAGAAGAACAAAAATGTACACCAATGGATTCATGAATAGACAAAGTGAGAGTAAAAATGAACTTAGACAGGGCAGAGGTCATGTTTAACAAACATGCATATATGAAGATTGCTAGTGGAACAAAGCTTAAAGAAGGCCCTACTTGTGTGAATCTGGGACTATTAGTGACACCAAAATGGTGAAAAAGGAAAAATGGAATGGACTGCTTTCAGAAGGTTAAGCTATAGTCCTGAAAGGGAAAGTAGCCTTGCTCCTCAAAGAGTAATGGGCTTTGAGCAATGAGTTCACCCTGTGTTTGCATACATTCAGATCTAAATCTTGGGCAATGAATGCAGAAATGCTGACATACAATGAGCACATGTGTAAGAATAACAGTGGATAAATGAGCAAGAATGAGATGTGAATGTTTGCGATGGAACTAATATGAAAATGTGCTGGAAAAAATAAAATAAATAAGTGCTGGACAATTTTAACCAAGGTCCCAAGAGACGAAAGAGAACCACCAAGGGGGACTTCATGAAAGGTGGGAAAAGTGAAATTAAGATGTTTACATGAGTGAGATGGATGTGAAAAGCCAGCAAAAGGGTTATGTGGAGGGATCTTATACAGGCTTTAATTCAGTAGTGCAATGAATAGGATGGCTGCTGCTGATGCGATTCTTCACCTATATGATGCTGAGCCACTATCAAAACTTATTTAATAACAATGCATATAATAGTAAAGTGACTTGGCACTACATAAAGCAATGAAACGTTTAATGTTTTGATTTTCTTTATTTGTACTGTGTACATTGTACAGCAAAATGCTTAAGCTGAGTTAAGCTTCTGAATGTTATGCTGTCCTAATTTACATAATTCTCATACTATTTAGCAACAGGGAAAAATTCATTTAGTTTTAGTTTTGATGCAGGGTTTTAATTCAACCTATTGGTATGTAATGTACTGTAGTGTCTGTTATTATCTTTTAAATCTTTTTTTTCTGACAGACACAGGAACACAGATACTATACAAACGTTTTCTGAAAAATCAATCCAATGTGCCCTTAATACTAAAATCCCAAATTAACTACATCATTTTAAAATAAAATGCCTACTGTACATCATTCTGGGCTGTTTTTTTTAGTGTGGGGTGTTAGGATTGTTTATAAACATTAATTTATATAGTGTTCTTCAGTGTGCCTGAAAAATAGACACCACAGAGGCAATGATGTCATCCCTTTGCAATGTGTATAGCACTGAGCTCTCCTGGGGCAAGAGTCCTGGCCTTTTGTTGTAGCAGACTTCCGTACTGTCAGAGGAGTGACTCTTAAGCTGGAGTTACCCAGGAGCGACCATGATCAAAACCCGGTAGGAGATAAACTGCCAGCAGTACATCACAATAGTGATGAATTTTTAAATATCCATGTGGTATCATACTGGTGCAAACTTACTGATGTACAGCTAAAGTATGGACAAGAATGGCAAATGGATAGTATAAGTTTGTAGGATAAATAAAAATACCATACTGTATACTGTAGACTTGCAATTAAATATTATAAACTCATTCAGAAGGAGTTACTATTTTAGCTAATTTTTGTCCTTTTTAAATGTACGTCTCATGCCACTAAAACCCTTCCTTGTGTAAAATAAATGTCAAAATGCTCAGGTGTCTTTATATTCCTACACAATATCTACTGGTAATTCTTGCTTGAATCAACTTTATCAACTAAGTCGGAGCAAAGCCTTGCTGTATTTGAATATGTGTACCCAAAGTTGTTTAGAATTTGGTTCTCTAATCGAAACAGGATCATATTCACGAACAAATGGATCTTTGGTCAACTACGTTTTTAAGCAATTACTCCTGCAGTACAGGCTAAGCAGGGGGTTTATACAAAAAGCTTATTAAAACAAACCTACCCATAATGGCAGCCATAGATTTCTAATGTTCTCTTTTCTGTGCCATAATACTAGGCCACAGATAAGGTCTTAGGATAAGGACATCTATTACATTACTAAACTGAGAATGTTATATAATGCCTTAAATATCAAACAGCATTCTACTGTCTTACTGGGGCTGTTGAAGTGGGAATGCAATACCAGTCTTGATTTTCATCTTGAAACCTGAAACAAAGCTGTATTGTGGGCATGTTGTTCAGGGATTTATTACACTAGTTTATGCAAGCCAGCTTACAGTTCAACGTCTACTGTATTTGTCAAGAATAACTCTCTTACTCAATAGTAAATAAGTATTCCTCATTGGCCTGATCTCAGAATAGTGAGCATGAACAGAAATATAATGGGGATATTGTCTTTTGACAATTTGTCAAACGTTTGTTTGTAAGTCTGCCATACATGTACCTGTTAACAGGGTTTAAAAAAGTAAACTTGTTTACCCTTTAGAGGATGAGTTAGAAATAGCACCTGAGATTTTTCTTCCATACATGCAGACATCTACTAAAACAGATTCTGAACAGTGCAAGGAAATACAGTAGGTCCTGCTTATTTTAGTATTTTTTAATATTATTTTTCGTATGCATTCATTAATGGGGGGGGGGGGGAACAACATTTTTGGACTTACTGGTCAAACACAGTAAGTCCTAAATCACTCTTTGGTGGCCTGTATGTAGGACATGTAATCCATCCACAAGAATCAAATTATTTTAAGAATATTTATAATTTGCTTGGCAAACACTTTTATCCAAATATACTGTGTTATTTTGCCGAGATGGAGAAGATTCGATCTTTTACATATACTGTAGGTTTTGGTAAACTCATACAGTTTACAGACAAACAGCTTTCAGTAAAATCGTCATACAATCCAAGAGCCTGATGGCTGGCTATAGAAAAAAAGGAAAAAGCTGTCCAAATACCATTTATGAACGCTGGCCTTTCAACACTTCAGAATCAAGTGAAGAAAGAATATTTAATCAGAATATTTTTATATTTTACTCTCAAGCCTAACAGAAGGATTTCTGAAAAAATCCCTGGGGCTATCAAATATCTAGACAGGCTGCTACTGTGGCTGGCTTGACAAGACAACGGCTTCTCTAGTGCAGCTACCGTAATGTGCTAAAGATATTTTGGTAAGCCAGATTTCAAATGTGTGTGTGGGCCTTCTCCTAAGGATCATAGTGCTGCAAGATAGGCAAACACCTAACCTCATATGCATTTTCTCATCGCATTCCTAATAAGACATCAAACATATAAAAACTGTACTTCCAGGGATTTTTATTCTGATGCTCAAAACTGCCCATCCATTTTTGCAAAAAACATTTTCAAATCCGTGTGAAGGTAGTTGTGGTATTTTCATTTAGGGTAAGTATAGCTCTGAATATAATTTTATTTCTAGATGTACAGTAATTGACTCGGATATTTCTGAGTGCTTAGAAGTGAGTCAGACATCAGTCTTATGGATTTATGTTTCTATTAAAAGCAATCTAGTTAGTCTCCATAAACACTAAAAATGTAGTAGTTTTTTTTTTTCATTTTGTAAAATACAAAAGAAGTTACAGTCATTTTGATCTATTTCATTTAAGAGATTGTCTCTTCAGGGCCTACACCTCACTCAGTCTTTCAGCAGAAGTGACTACACCCTGTGGCCTAAATTCTGTTCAAGTGTGCTGCATTAAACTATTTCAAGGTGGGTTGTCTTTTGATGCATCGGATCTGTAAAAGTAAACTGTATGTAGGTCATCATTTTATCTCCTCAGATTAAATAGCAGGAACAGAACAACAAAGACAAGAAAGGAGAGTGAACTGGATTATACTTTACTAGCCTACTTTGTTTATTTAGTGTTCTAATACTGTATGTACAGTATTTCACTGAAGTAGTTTCTCACTCAGTGGGTATCAATACACATTAATGAAAGTTTATTCATATCAATCACTAAATGGTGTTATTCATAATTTTATTTACTTAGTTCTAAGGTATTGCATACATCATTTAATTCTTTTCTTACAGTATATTTAGAAAAATGATCACATAGTATTATGTCACTGAGCATTTTTTAAAATCCTTTTTTTTGGTCAGGTTTAGTCATTTGAACTTCTTGGTTGTGCATTTGAGTTCATACTTATGCTTTTGCTTGTAACTTTAGCTTATGTGTAAAGGTCTTGTTCCCATTAAGGTAACTGTGGTCACTTCCATCATGCTGAAAAATGATACACTGGCTGCCAGTAGACAGAGAAGACATTATCTTATTGGTAAAATATTTCATACACAGTAGTGTCTTCAGTAATGTCCAGTTAAAGCGTTGTGTTGCCATTTCTTCTCATATGTCATATTCACAAGCTTTCTCTCATACTGTAGTTCTTCTATTGGGCATTATTTGTTATATATTACCCTCTAAGAAAATAAGGTATTCTTGGATCCCTAAAAGGAAAATAAAACAAAAGTTTGCTTTGCTTTGAGTAGCTTGCTGTTGCTCTGCATTTGCTGTAATGACATATGATTTATGGCTCACTTAGAGGGACATACCTCCTGCAACACATACCTTTGTGATCTACAGGTACAGTTCTGTTTAACTCCTTGATTGTTACAAACTCAATAAACAAATAACTGTCTGTCAAAGTAATAAATTCAACGGGAAACCCTTGTGACTCTTAAAGAACAACCAATCAGGAGTCGCTGATTAGTAAGAGAGTGCAACTTACAGGTGGGCCAGTGATGTCAACACCTGACCATAAAACATATTTGATCAATTGGTCGGCTTTAATATTTAAGGCATCAGAGAGCTAAAAAGCCTGCTGGACTGTGGATGTCATCTATCGACATGGTGTTTCGTCAATCAGTATCTGAAACTGACATTTATCACTTTTCATATTATTCACCCTCCAGAGAGAATCTTTTATCATGTTTATGAGAAAAACTGTTATTTAATACACTTTAGAGAAATGATTGATAACATGACTAGCAAGTGAACCTGGTGCAACAGGGCAACAAGTTGTCTCCCATATTTGTCTTAAAATGTTTTTTAAAATAAAAATTTTGATTGACATTACCAATAAATTATGAGACAAATATGTATGGCTTATGTGATATAGATTTTCTAAATTAGTTCAAAAGAACAGTTTTGATTTTATTTTGTATAGTAAAAACAAAAACTGAAGATTTTGGAGTATGTGGTTTCCTAATGGTTGTCTCCTAACAAATTGTGTTAGATTACATAACCATTTGGTTGCAACTAAATCAGTGTCTGGGTCTCCTAATAACTCTATTTTCACTTGTATTTGTTAAATCTCAGCTCCTGTTTTTTGTTTTTGCTCCGAATGAAAGATGCTGTTTCAGGTTACCAAAGGAGTTCTGTGTCATTGAACAGCGTACTATAAAGACTCCCTTTGAGCACCAGTTTGGGGAAATAAATCTGAGCTGACTGATAAAAGACATGTTTTGATCTTCTACAAAGTGTGATGGGAATTGGATCTCTCTTAAGCCACAGTGTGTACCCAGTCATGAAAAGCCCAAAGCTGCTCTGCATTAACATCTTGGACATGCAAAAATTCAAAACATCCTGTTCGAATCGGGGGAAAAAAAGCAGGTATCCTAACAATCGCACAGAATAACACAAATGAGAAATGAACTTTTTACAGAGCCTCATTTTTAAATCCTAAATATTTAACATCTCTGAAATAACGAACATGAAGACGAAAGTTGTTGACTATTTTTTCCAGCTGTGGTCTTTTTGTTGAAACTCTTAAGAACATTTGTAGTGCATACTGCATTAATGTATGCTGTTATTTTCCTCCTTTAGCCTCCTCAGTTTTAACAAATCTTTCATTAGTTTTCCCAAGCTTGCATCAACAGACATAAACCTTTTTTTTTAACAAAAAAGACTGTTCTGAGAATATATTGATTGAGTACAGTAGATGAAGGCAATTTCCTACTCGGTTGTGCAGTATTCCTAGAAAATGAGACGTATAACTACTTTTGAAACAACTTAATTCTGCTGTAAATTGCTTTATCAACTTTCAAACAAGAGTTATTTATCAGTTAAGAAATACCAATGTTTTATTTAATCTGTGATCAAAGTGAAGGAGTATACACTATACACTATATACCTGTACATCATGTTATGAAATTTTTAGATACTTAGTATTATCTTCATCCTCTGTCCCAATAGTAATGTTCTAAAAACCTGTATGCTTCTCTTCTCTATTTAAATTCATTGTTTTGGGAATTGCGAGATTCAGTCATGAAGACTTGATGACAACCATATGTATGGCATGTAGTTGATTTTCTTCCATTGCCAAGTTGGATAAAGTATTCACCAAAAAAAAAGATTAATGGACATACCTTTTTTTTTCTTTCTGAAAAAGGGTTTTTGTAGGTTTAATTCTTACATTATTTTATATAGTATATTTCCAAGTTATGCATTTGTAGGTTGCTTAAATGTTTTGTACACTACCACTTCTTTTTCTTGAAAGGTAATAGCTTTTGTTTTGTAACAACTTTAAAAATTGAAAAGAAAGTGATTAAAATATTAAATATTCCTGCAATTACAAGGAGTCGTTTATATAACATTAGCTGATATTTTCAGTCCTTAATGAGTTCTCTGCTCCACTAGACCTGGTGATCTAGTGAATTTGATAAGCTGCCACTTGAGTTATTTTGGAGCAGCATGTTATAACAGTTATTGAGAGTTTAACCCAAGGGAGAAGTGGTGAGACGTTGAATCATTTTTGTTTTTCACCAGTCGTTAACTTGTAGAATTTGTCTTTCCAATATTTTTTTGCTTTTGGAAGCACAAGAAAGCAGGGGTATTTAGTGACTGTACATTTTGCTTTGCTTCACTGAGATCATTTCAGGAGCAGTAAGAATTTTGTTTCACCGAGTAGGAATTTCCTGCATACTGGACATTCCGAGCTCCAGGAGGACGATAGGTTAGGCAACTGATAATCCAGAATAAATCCAGGAGAAATTCGGCAGTTTACACACATTACAAATAGGAAAAGAGAGGGGTGCCAAGATATAATCTAAACAGTGAAATTGGTTAAAATGTTGTTAAGCATTGTAACATGGGTGGCCAGTTTAGTAAATAAAATGTTTGGTGGTACGGTCGTTTACTGGGACTTACTAGACAGAATGGTCATTGTCATAGCCTTATGTTAATGATTTGCAATTTATGGTTTTCAAATCCAGACATGAACCTTGGGCATCTGCTGTCCAGTGCCATAGAGAAAATGTTCTGTTTTTTTCTTTTATTAAAATAGAAACCACTTGGCCTTGGTGGCTTGGTTGTCAGCTCTACTGTGTACTCTGTCTTATCTAAGGTATGCCAATTGGTGAAGGCATTAGTGCCATTTGCTACTCTGCTTGTAAAATCAGGCTGTTCAATATAAAGAGAAAAATGGTCAAATTAATTATTCTATTTGTAGATTAAACCCACTACAGACTCTTCCTTTTTTAACACAAACCTCAAACACTGAAATTTAAAAATACTTTTTTTAGATTGGGGTCCAATCTTGGAGGGCGCTGTGTCTTGAAGTTCTTCTTGGAGCTAAACTTTAAATGATCAGGTTGAGCTAATCATTGGCTTAACTGGATTCATTAGATGGCTTTTCTCATATCCTGAGGTCCTACTGTGGTAAAGAATCCTCTAAAAACTGTTAGATTGCAGCTCTCCAGCTCCAAAGCTAGACCATTCTTTCAATTTCCTAAAGCCACCAGCACTTTCTTGTGATGTTAAATATTTAGACCATTTTGGTTAAGTTTCTAAAGGTATGGACTGATTTTCTGTCACAAGGTTTTGCTTATTCTCAATGTCATATTATGCTGGCTCCAAGATGATGTTTTCAGTACATGAATGTCAGTTAGCTGTCTGGACATTGTAAATGTAATTTTATTTAAACAGATATTGTCTCTTTATGATCTATCTGATGTATTATTTGGGTCACAAAACAATTTAACTTGTGAGCTTAAAATAAAAAGAATCAGAAGAGCTCTTCAATCATTATTTTGTTATTGTGCCAATGTATACAGTTAAATTAGGAAGCCTGCTCAAGTAAAAAAAACAATCCAGCCTACAGTATTAGTGTTCTTTATCTATGAGCCAGGTTATATAATGTTTTGTGACTATGCCTGACAGTGTATCCTATGCTATGGCCAAAAGCTGTCGAGAGATGAGTCATATGAGCCAAAGTGTAACGCTAATTTTCTGTGAAGTCTTCTGTATCTTGTCTGGAATCCTCTAAGAAAATCTGAGAATGAGACACTTTCCATTAGCATATTTAAGGATAGGAAGTCAAGGAAGAGGATGCCATTATAAATATGGAAACAACCCCATTTCTAAAATATCAAAATTAATTAAAATTCTTGAAATGAATTGCACTAAAAACATTTGGAGACTGGTACCGATGTGCTCAAGCTCCCTTCTACCAGCTAGACTTTGAAGGCAGATTTGGCCTTCAGAAGACTTTGAACATAAGTGAGACATTAACTGTTCCGTTTTTTCCTTTGTGTTATCTTGCCATTTGACAGACAGCATATTTTGAGGAAGAACACCACCTAGGAATTAAATATGTTAAAGGATGGTTATTGAGTGTATAGGTTTGGTGAAATTCAACTTTATCCACATGGCTGAGGTGAGTCGAAGGAGGCTGGGACCCCCATACAGAGTGAGGGGTGTCCAAGTTGCAGAGATGGAAGAGGGAGACATGAGGCAAAATGCACAAACAAGAAAGATTTGTTTATTGTATTTAAATAGGTTTGAGAAATCGGGCGTCGTTGATTTCAAACAGTTGAGACAAAAGGCATGGTTTTCATAATCTCTCCAAAACTTACTTTAAAAACGTCCATGAAGATAATGGCTTTACATGTTCTCATCAACCTCTTTTTTTTCTTATAATTTATAAGAATTATCAAACATAGTAGACAAAAAGTCATTGCCATAATATTAATGGGAATAAAGGTTAACTGTTTTTCAAGTGTCACTGTGAAAATGTTACTGTTATGGATAATAATGTTATTGTTTATGGATTTACAGTTAAAAATAATTGACTTTTGTATTTTCAATTATCAGATAATGGTATACCTTTGCTGTACCTAATCTGATGTCTGAGTGACTACAATATATGAGATTACAGGTCTTATTAATTCTCATGATGAAATGTTAATGTTAGTTGTAAATTCACTTTTCTAAGTCTATAATTTTTTTTGGACAGAACAGTGGATTTTAATTTGCAGATGCCCTTTCTCTCTGTATTTGGAATCTTGGTTATTAGAGGAATGTAAACTTGGTACCAACAAGTCACATCTTGCTCCTATTCCAACTTTTCATACTGTATGTAAACAAACCAGTTATGTAATTATTCAAAATTCAGTTCTGTGTTCCCTCTTTCTTAAAGCACTGGTCTGTTTTTTATCCCCCCTTCACTACCTCTAGAAGTTACTTTTCATGTCCCAGCACAATACTGAATTTTGTTTTCTGAGTAATTTATTACTGTGGACAACAATTGTTCTATTGTTAATGCTTAATAATTTAATACCAAGTATTCCTGTAGGATGACGAATTTAATACCACAAATTTTAAAAAATGTTGATTAAAAATCAGAAGTCTTTTTATGGCTAAAAAGAAACACCCGTGCAAGAATAAAAGAAAGATCAGCTCTTCCATATACCTGAATTAAGGAATCAGAACATTATTTTTTATTCTGGTTTAGCTACAAATCTTCAGAGTGTGACACTTCAAAATGGTTTCTAAATGCATCCCAAATCTAGGCCAGAGACCTCCAAGGCCAAATATGGCCTGACCTACTTGGCTAGGAAAAAGGTTTAAACAAGCGAAATTAAAACTAGTGATGGAAAAACTCAAAAACATTTTTCAACAGTTATTCCTTGAGGGAAAATACACAATTGCTCAGAGTTTTGTTTCTCAGTCTGAAAAATACTTGGGTTTGAATTTGAATTTTTGCAATCTAAAATTGTTGACTTTACCACTGGCTGTGCTTCTGCAGAGGCAGAGAAACATAAATCAGAGATTAATGGCTGATACCAGCAACCTGAAAAGCTACTGTCTGGTTAGACAGTGAGCAAAGCAGTTTGAATAATGAGCAGCTTTATGGATATTTCTATTTTTTAGGTTTAAGAGTTAGAGGGGGACTTCTATTGGCCTAAAAATGCTCTTTGCACCACCATTCTACTCTATGCAGGGGCGGTGCGGTGGCTCTGTGGCTAAGGATCTGCGCCTGTGGCTGTAAGGTTGCCGGTTCAATTCCGGCAGCTGGCAGAGGAATCCTGCTCCTTTGGGCTCCAGAGCAAGGCCCTTAACCCCAACTGCTCCAGGGGTGCCGTATAAATGGCATACCCTGCGCTCTGACCTCAAGCTTCTCTCCCTGTGTGTTTGTATGTCTCATGGAGAGCAAGTTGGGGTATGCAAAAAGATAAATTCCTAATGCAAGAAATTGTATATGGTTAATATGCACCAAAGGTTAACCCATTGACCTGCTGTATTTTATGTAGTTCAGGAATCCGGAGGTTTGCTTTCAATGATTTGATCTCCATGTGTTTCTCTTTGCACTTCTATCCTACAATATTTTACTAATGATAAATTAAGAATTTATTTACGATACTTGGTATTTATCAACAATGAGATTTAACATACCCATTGTACTGTATATAGGTAGAACTCTTCTTATGTACCTTAGCCAAAGAGAGAAACAGTAGCAAGAAACACCTAGTGCAATGTATATTATATAAAAGGGCATTTCTGAAGCATAGAATCAGCTATTGAATTAGTTGGTTAGATATGAGCCTCTCAGAATATACGATCCCCTCTTCTTGCACAGTAGAATAGAAAAGCAATGTCTGATCTTACGTGCCAGCTTTTAGAATACACAGTGCTGGGTTGGTTCATATGGCATCCAATGTGGGCCAAAGAGCTATTTGAATGACCAGGATCCCTTTGCCAATTGTGCCCAGTCCAGCTTGGTTCAGTTGGCAAGAATGATTGTGTGGATTCAACGTGGCATATTTCAGTTGTTAAGGTTAAACTGCAGCCTAGGTGGAGCTAATGTATCTTTGATTTATGTGGGCTATGGTTTTTATCCAAACTGACTTGCATTAGTATCTATTTATACAGCTGGCATATTCCTGCAGCTATTTGAGGGAAGCACCTTTCTTAAGGGTTCAACAGCAGTCAGTGCCCAGTATTCAGTCTTAGCTTTCTAGTTACAAGCCCAGAACCACTACTACACATTGCTGCCTAAGACTTACCAGATTATTTATTCATGTAGATACTGTATGTATGTACTTCGCTTTAAAAGGATGACACTAACCAGCCTTTAGAGTTTCAAACCTTATCACAGTAAAGTAAGAAAAAAACACCTTTTGTCTAAAATGTCACCAGTAGGTTTTGTTAATGCCTTCTATTAATTCTTCTAGAGTTCTGCATTTTTTTTCCATGTTCCACAATATGTGCAACATTGTGATGACCTTTGTGCTGATTTCACTGCATTGGAAAATGTAAGAAATCTGCCAGTGACAAGCATCCTGACCAAGGCCGAAAGCAACTGGTGATAGCAAGAAAACAAAAGACTTGTTTAGTCTAGTGACAATGCCCTGAGGATACAGGTCTTAAGCAAGCTTAGTAATTTAAGAATAGCCTTCTCATTACATCCATAAACAATTGTATTGGTCATATAAAATAGATTAATCTGGGGTCAAACAAGAGCTGATGCTATCTTCAAATGACTCTAGGGTATCTGAAAAGCTATTAGAATCACAGAAGAAAAATGCTTCAGTGGTAGTCTTTGTTACAATAAGGTAATTTGCAGTGTAAAACTAATAATCCTACTTCATTCATTAGCTCAAGAGCTAGTAAATGTGAAGGAATGCAAACTTTTCAACGCCTATACAGTAAGTAGATGTTATCAGAACTCAAATGGTTTTGAAGGAACGGAGCAAAAATGTTTTTCTTTTTCACAGACTGGGTTATTTATTAGAAGGATCCGTCTCTCTGGCTGTAAATCTGGCGCATGATTTTAAAGACAACATGAACATTTAAACACAGACTCGGAAAAAAATACATGTAAAACCTTGACTGACCTGTCAATTGTATACTGCAAGCATTGTAACTGATGGTGGGATTCCACCAAGCTGAACCAAGAAGGTTCCTGGCAGAGGATGTCTCCATCAAGAACTGGATTTATACATTTACTTTATGATATGAAAAAATCCACTGAATCACAGAGAGTGAAGAGGTGATAAAAATAGTAATAGTTGCTATCCAGGAATTGCTGTAACAGATTAGTAAAAAAGAGAAATGCTAATCTAAGGAAAATTAATAAAGCATGTTAATTTACTAATACCCCAGCACTTACATCATGGATAGAAAATTCACAGATGTTTCATAAATACTTGACATTTGACAGTAGTAAATGCCAAATATGTTGCATACTGTATATCTATATACAGTACCTATACTGTATCACATCACATTTAAGGCACATTATATATTCAGAAGTCACATTATTAGGTTGTTTTTCCAGTACAAAAGAACTACTATACAGTATGCCTTATAATACACGGCTAAAATAACTTTTTTTCTTTCTTGATCAGAAAATGTTTACAAATAATCATAGACTGGTATCTGACCTCTGTTTGTATTTTAATGATCATGACGTTCATGTACAAAGAGACCAGAGGTCACCAATCATGTGTGTTGTGTTGTCTGCTGTTGAATGATGCTATTTCTTTAAAATGCCTTTTACAAGAGGACATCATACAAAAAAAAAATCTAGATCATTAAATCTGTCCTGGAAGATTAACGATATGGAACTTGAACACTGAATTTTCTGCTATGTCATTTGCAAAGGAAATATCAATAACAACCATAAGTGGATTTGCAGATATCTAAGAAATCTCCAGGTTTTTTTCAGTATTTTTTGGGGCCATTTACTTATACCCTTTAGAAAGATTATTATGTGAACTTGGTTCCTTTATTGGCAAATTGAACCTAGGAAAATTGGCAAAGGAATATTTGGAAGACAATTTGGAGTCTAAATTGGTTTTTGTTTCTAATCGAGTGCTGAACTCTTATTTATCAGGCTAACCATGTGCAGGGTGCTGGTGGTGCAGTGCATGTTAAAATATTGTTTATGAATGCACTGCCTGAGTTAAAAGCTTTAAAAGCATTCCTGAAGTATGCCTTTGCCCTCCAGTCATAGTAAGTGTTTTGACAGATAATGTCACCCTTAGCTGGATTTTAAAAAATCACATCAGGTACAGGAAAACAATTCTTGATTCTTCTTGATTATTCGCTGAATTTCACCTTCTACCAGGAAAATAAATTTTCATTTGATTACTTTTAAACTAATACTTCATGTGCTTGTCTAATGCAATATGTACACAGTTAGGGTGCATCCATCTGAGATACAGTACTGCTGGGTTTTAACCAAGATACTCTAAGTTGCCGATTAGAGATTGTTAACACCTTGCTATGTGTAAGCTTCAGTGTTCGCTTATGTAAAGGAAGGAAAAGATGAGAATCATTTTAATCTCTTTGGATTTATAAAATACAGCAGTAAGCAGATGGCAGTCAGGCCAGACACAAGTTACTTGGGTTTCAAGTTGTCCTCTTAGGCTTTTCCAGCTTTCATAGATTAGATCCACTGAGTACGAAAAGAATCTAAACAAGCACTCCAGATTGAGCTCACTGCCATGATACTATATATCATTACTCTTGCTCCCCTGTGAGCTTTATATGGTAGCTGAGTTTTAATTTGGGATTTTCAAAATAGGAGAAAAATAGTGCTTTAGATATTAGAAAGATAAATCAAAGCTGATTTTACCACTAAAAGGAATGTTAAAACAGACAATTAAACAAGAGTGCAGAGATAAAGGCAAGATGTTATTCATAGTCAAATGAATGTCTGTTTTCTTTATGGTTCTTCAGACACATGAAAAAAATACTTTCAAACTGACATCCTGTGTGGTCTTCATGGGTTTGCATGATTTCAGGTTTTTAGATTTTATATTGTGTAGGATATTCTCCTTTCATGTGCTGAAGGACTGCTCAGGGTCATTTATGGTGCAAAGTTTCCACTAACAAAATATGTACAGTAGATCACCAAATCATCATCAAGTCTGAATAGGGCATTTTCATGAGCAAGGACACTGCACCACTGCCTTTGATAACTGCTCTAGCATGCATGTGTTATGTTTTCATGATGTTTTGTACTATTCCTTTACGTACAGGTCTTTTATAGGGCAGACTTCTAATGTTTTACTGCGAGACCATATTTTTCAAACATCTGTACATCTTGTGGCCTCTTCTGAAAGTAATTTTCAAATCTGGATACTATTTTAAATGAAAGGCTGGTAATGCTTCCACAGAAGGTAAACAACTTAAATTATATGAAATGCTCTTCCTGGCAGTTAATTTTATTAACCCGATTTGAAAACGGTGTGACTTTTTAAAAAAGTTAGCAACTTTTTTATTTTAAAAATAAGTCACCCAACCATTTAGTGAAACATCAGTGTCTTTAACATGGTCTGTTAGCTCCTTGTACACATAGATGTGTGCAGGAAATTCCTTTTACATAGCTGTTAGTGTCTCATTTTCAATTTCCAAATTTTTCATATTGGTCTGTGTAGCAAGTTTAAGACCATGTTTGGACTGACTCTATAAATTCTTTTGAGGATTTTGTACATTTTTTCAGTCTTCCCAGAGTCTGTGTCTCAAAAGGGATTCAGTTCCTTTAAACTGTATGTGAATGAAGTATAGAATCTCCCAGACCTTGCAGCTCTATTTTTGATTGAATTACAATTATATCATTTGGTCATATTGTGTCCAGGAGTTGATGTGGTATTCCATATTATTATTTACTTATTTGGCTGATGCCTCTAACAAAAGTTACTTGCATTTATAAGGCTGGTTATGTTACTGGAAAAAATGGGTGAAGGATCTTGCTCAAGAGAGCAGCATTAATGACGGCTCTAACCATTACTCCACATCACTGCCTGAAAATGGATTAATGGTAAAATGGAGTGAAATCAACATTTTACGACATATGCTTTAGTTATGACATTGTAAGGTTTAAATCTAAATGTTTTGCCATGGACTGCCCGTCTTTACCACCCAATTCATGCAAGAAAAATCCTCATTCACTAAATCAGTATTATTCTTAATCTTAATGTAGAGTAGCACAGCAAAGGGTATTATGTCAGAGATTTCTTTTTTTGGTTCATATAAGCAGAAGCCTGCCTTAAAGAATGAACTGCAATACTTAAAGGCAAACCCAACACCAGCTGTGGGAGTTGTATAAATCACAAACAGATGTGGTCAAAATGCTTTCCACGTGGAAAACTTCACCATATTGGTGCTTCTATTTTGCACTTAATCAAAGCAGATCTTCAGATAGAAGACATCTAGAGAAAGAATCTACTGTACACATGGTAAAAGACAACTGAATTAGAGGTAATGATCACGATGATAATGAAGCTTGATGCAGGTACTGTACAATAAAAGTTCTTACCTGCACACCCATTTCATTGCTGAAGAATCGTGTTTAGCAACAATCATGTGTTAAGTGAATGAGAGGTCATAAAAATGTGCAAAACAGAGAGGAGAGTTTGAATTGGACAGTGTTTTTTATTGACAGGATTTTTGGATATAATAAAATACCATTTTCTTCTAGGAAGGGTATAAATTACAATAAAATATTTTGGCTCCAAGAAGCTGAACTTTCTTCAAGTGGGGGGGGGGGGGATACTAAACTTACCATTGTGAGCTATGTATTAATGAGATCTGTTACATAACGGCTGGTAGAGCTTTGAAAAATGACTTTAACAGTGTGCAAATTCTTTTAGAATTAGGAAATCTTCTATCATTAGGGGACTAATGATACTGTAATGCTAATATGCTAATAATGCTGATTTGATTAATTTATTAAGCTTAAAGGTTTTCTGATGAAAGTACAGAATTTTCTTGTGCTAATTTTGTGGTGTTGACTTGCCTTTACTCACAGTATTCTTGATTTGTACTGTATATTCATATTTGTATTTATGCAGGGTGTCTTTTATAGTGGCAGAACAGAAGCTTGTGTAAAACAAGATCTGTGACCAAGCACTGACTGAGCAAGAGTTGGATTCATTGCACAACTTTAGCTTATGCTTAACTGAGCAACTTAATAGCTTGTACTGTAAATGATCTAATAGAGGCTTCGTGACAGAGTACAAACTGAAAATACTGTAGTTCTCTTTGCTTTTTCTTTGGCATAGACAGATTAAATGAATGGTTCTTGGAGAAAATAGCATTGATAAAGCTAAGAGTTATAGACATTTCAAATTGCCATCTTCAGAGTAACAAATATTCTTTGTTGTATAGTCTAGTTTATATGTAGCATTGCAGACCTGGTTGAGTTTGGAGACTGAAATGATTCATGAAATTTGTAAAGACCTTTTATTGTGCATCACTGGTGCTTTCCATGTTTAAATACTGAACTGAAAACCAAACAACCATACATAGGCTATGGCTTTCTAAGAGGATACTGAATATATATATATATCGCCATATTGATACCTAAAAGCTAAGTCTAATTTTAGTGGAATAATTTACTAGATTTGAACATGTATACTTCTGTCTTTGATACATTAAATGAGATTGTCAAAGGTTTGCCAGACGCATTTTAAAATGACAAATTAATTTCAGCTCATTAATTTCAGACAAATTATCATCCACCCATTTTCTAACCATTTCATCTAATACGGGGTCATACAACCTGGACAGGATGCCACTCAATCACAGGCATACAAAGAACAAAAGGGGCGATCAGAAGAATGCAACAGAACTCGCTTTTAGATCAAGTTGTGATTCACAATTTAAAAATGTACCGTACTAATGTTAGCACATAAGTACACAAAACATTGGGGAAAAAGGTGACTCAGAAGGAAAACACATTTAATATAGATGGTTATTTTGCTAGGATAAATGTAATTCAAAAGCTTTATCAAAGATTAACCAACAATCTACAGGACCAATCCTCCATCCATCCAATGCTAGATTAACTGATACATGAAATATACAGTAGGGCAAGTGGGGAGAATATTTCAAGATGTCTTTGGGCAGCCCCTTAGTAGATTTTTTCAGTGAATCCACAACAAAACGTTCTATATGCTCTACTTTTGAATACAGGTTGCAGACAATACACCACTTTCACATTTGCAGAGTCAATAAATTGCTTGACATTTGGTCTTCATTTTCAATGTAAATGAAATGAGGCAGAATCTTGAAATTCCTCATAGAATGATGAGCCTTCTGGAAAAGCTACAGTGGTCTACTACCAGTATGAAAGGTAAAACTGTGGGATTATAATTTAGGTTTTATACAGTACACTTGGAGTTAAATCTTAAGGGTGACAAATTGCGTGCTGCCTTTCAGAGTTTATAAACATTTGGGTTCCCAAAGAAAAGCCATTAAAATACTAGTGTCATGGTTTCTATTTTAAAAAAGGATTAACATGATCTGGATTAACACTGCTACCACTGGGCAGATACAGTGGTATAACTAAAAATCTAGAAATATACATTCTACTGTGTAAAGCCTGGCTAAACTCAGCAGACAAAACATACTGCTTTGGTTGACTATAGGCTGATGCAGTACATATGGTGTACATATGCAAGAGGGAAACACTGACAATTTCATGACTGTACCTGAACATCTGTGAAATACGTATAAAAAAAGAGGCATATGGTTACTGGAAATCAGTTTATATTGTGTGCTCCTTGAAGGCCAGGCAGACTTTTTCCCTGATCTAAATGTGGAACAGGTGGTAAGGTTCACACTTTTATCTTTGAATTGTTGTCTGTATGGATGATGAATATTATAGGCATGACAAATGTTGAAGAAAAAATCTATAAATTTCTAATAATGCATTTTAGTTTGATTGTCCATTATTCCATTATGTATATTTTTAAAACTTAATTAGAAATAAAAATGCTGAGTCTTTACTGAAAATCTGAGTAGTTTACACAGGTATTGCAGGTAGAGGTCAGTGTAAGACATTTTTTTAGTATTCTAAAATGTGATTACAGAGCATTCTGTTCTCAATTTATTTAGAATTTCTGTTATAAATGGGTTCATTTGCAGTTAGCATGACTGGAAAACTACTAATGTAGTGCCTATTAAAACTGAACCAAGTAATTAGAGAATAAAATGTCTTCCTTCTGTTGAGTGTCTGTGTTATGGAAACCACAATTAGAATTAGAAGATCACTTACAGTATGTGGGGGGAAAAAAGATCCTCAAGGATAGTTCTGATTTTACAATAGATACACTTAATGTATCCTATTACTTCTTTGATCGTGAAATAACTGTAATGCACACACATGCTATACAATATTTGGTGTATTTAGATATTTTCAGAAAGCTTTTGAAAATTGCAGGAAATGGACATTCAAAGGCAATGTTTGTGTTTAATACTATGCATTTGGATTACAAATCTGGTTAATAGCTGTCAGAGATAATGGGTAAAGGTTTGAATTGTGTAATATAATTAAGAGAGTACCACAAGAAGCTGTATTAGGACAACTGATTTTCATAATTTACAGTATCAAAGATGAATTATGATAAAAGATCAATGATCTTGATTAGGGATAGGCAATCCTAGTCCTGGAGTAAAGTCTGCAGATTTTCTAGGTTTCTTCAAAGCCCCAACACCTTCCCAAGAGCTGGGAAAGGTAATTCAATTGGTCTGATTATGCCAATACTGATTGGATTTATGTAAGTAAAAGCTGAGTTGGAATGAAAACTTATAGATACACTGGTCATCCAAGACAAGGTTTGCTCATAAAAGATCTAAATTCTGATACAGTTAGTAAAGTAGTAACATTTGCTGATTATATTGAAATATGAAGATTAGCAAGCCCAGTAGAAGCTGCAAAGGAATTTCAAAAATATTTAGACAGAATGCAAGACTGGGCAAATACCTAAAAGATGGCATCAATGTCAAAGCTAGACAACTATAAAGTAATACATGAGATAACATAAATTATAGTTATGATATGAGCTTCAGTAAGCTTGAAGTTTCTACATACAGTAGGTGTTTGTAAGTAGGAGTAAGTAGAAACATCATTTCCATCTTCTAGATACATAGGGTGGCAATGAAAAGGCAAACATAATGTTAGAATGTATAGTTAAAAGCATGCAATTTTAATCAAAGGGTATAGTGTTAAAACTGAACAATGGTTTAGTAATCTTGTTTGGGATATGCTGTATAATTTTACTTTGTTAATTTTAATACAAGTACATGTTACAATACAGATATTGTGGGTCTGGACTCTATCCAAAAAAGAGCATCCAGATACATTACCAATCTTAATGAAAATGACAGATTCTAAAAGCTGGAAATGTTTAATCCCTTTTTAGTCTTCTAGAACAGAAAAAAAACTGAAGGGATCTTGTTTAAATGTGAACTTAAGTCAATGTTTAATGGACATCTTTGGAGTCAACACTGTAACGCCAACAAGAGGATACAAGTGGAATGAATCTATGTGGAAGTGGAATTAAAATTGAGAACAGGAGGCACTTCTTTGCCCAAAGACTTGTGGCAATACAGAACAAGCTACCCAGTTATGTTTTTGAAGCCAACATCCTGGCTTCTTTCAAGAAACAGCTGGATGAGATCCTTGAATGAATTAGCTACCAGCAAACAAGCTAGATGGGCCAAATAGTTTCCTATAATTTGTAACATTTCTTATGATCTTATCTGTGGTATTTTAACTAAGGGTGACAAGTTATTAAAAGCTACAGTACATGGCCTGTAGTGCTATTAATGTTATAAGACAAGAATGAAAAGGAAGTCATTAAAACAAATACACAAATCTTGTACTATACAGTATGTGTGATACTTAAAATAATAAATTTATATTCTTAAACCAGTAATATATAATTTAAGAAAAGCTATTGTGATACTTATAATAGCAAGTCATTAAAGGTTAATTTTTAACAATTGTTTTCAAATTTTCTGAATGCTACTGTACATTGACACAATTGCAGGGTATAATTTGTGACCATGTTGTTGAGAGATGCCAAACAAAAGTTTTTTTTCTCATCCTTGCAGCCACATCTGTCAGGCTTCTGTCTGCCATGAGAAGTTTTTTAAGCTACATGATCATTTGTGGTCCCAGCAGACAATATAAAATAACATTATTTTCAAGGATAGTTTTTTCATATCTCATACTATGGGTTTAAAATCTTCCCCTTTAGGAGAGAAGCAAAGCAGTTTTATAACTGTGTTATAAGTAATAAAGCTGTAGAGGAGAGGTGAGTCGTTGAGCCCTCTTTAAACTGCTTGTATTTTCATTCAGACAGAGAAGAAACAAAACAGTGGCAACAATTTCTCTTTCAGCTAAGCACACCATGGGGACATGAGTTTTCCAGACAATTTCATGGTCAAGACTAGTGACCTTTTAAACTTTTCAGCAGCACTCAATATACCCAGAAGACTATCCCTTTTTTGGTCACACTGCACTGCAAATCTGTCTCCCCTTCTGTCCCTCAAGGTCGGAAAATGAAAATTCCACATGGCAATATAGCAGCACTTTCTGCACACATTGATAATCCTGCAGTTAGGCACTTCACATGATGCAGCCCATGTGTTTATTCTTTA
The DNA here is from genome assembly GCF_059453375.1 of Lepisosteus platostomus. NCBI lineage: Eukaryota > Metazoa > Chordata > Actinopteri > Semionotiformes > Lepisosteidae > Lepisosteus > Lepisosteus platostomus. Next base: position 15,678,536 of record NC_142620.1, read on the forward strand.
CATTACTGACATACTTGTCCATCTAAGCAGCAGTTAAAACCACCAACTTCCTTCTGTTGGATGATTTAACAATATGCAGTGCTGTTTTCTACATAGAACAAATTATTCAGTGTGAAGGTGAAATGTTCAAGACAACATAAAATATACCACTCAGATAATAGGTCAAACACTGTACATGGCTAAATTTTCTCCTGGAAAAAGTGATATCACACTTCTGTATCTGTATTGTATGTTACCAACCCAAAACTATACTCTGGAAATTGAATTTTTGATATGTTGAGAAAAATGGGAATACTCATGCATTCCCATGTGAGGAGTTGATGGAAAGGTCTTACTTTAAATGAATTGTTATACCACAAAATCTCATGCATTTGCCAATATAAACATTGCAATTCTACATACTATCAGTCTTTTTATTTCACCCATTCCATTGGATCATCAGCACAGCCAAATACTTTGTTTCAGTAAATCATATCAGAGGCAAGTCTGCTTCCAGGGCAGTTTTGGCTTCTCTTCTTGACTTATTTACTGCCACTAGGATGAATAGATGTAAAGTCAAACTGGTTTTATTTACCTTTTTGTGAGAAGGCAATGTTACAAGTTAACATGAATATTTATATGTGCCTGGGATTGATTTGGATGTTTCTACATTCTTTCAACATGGAAATGAAACTGCGTCAGCGAGGAAATTCTCTTGAAGGATAATGTGCCTTGTAGGAAGGTCTGCCTCAGACCGAACTGGTAGGTGCCCTTATTTTAATACAAAGACCTCTATTCCCTTTTGCTTTGCTTCTATGTTTTAAAATGAACCGATTGTAAACATTTTGTGTAATAGAATTGTGTTAGTCCAGGAAGGTTATTTTTTAAGTATTTGTTGGAATATATATTTTGGATATTTCTAGCACTGCAGGGGGATTTAAAATCCCAATGAGGGATTGGTAGAAACGGAAAATTCTATATATTTAGAATGTTGGCATTAATTTGGAATTTTTAGGATATGTACTACTTACACTGCAAAAACTTAAGTCTTGGCTCATAATTCAGATCAACAGTTCATATGATAAAATTTTATTTATTATTCTAGGCAAATAAACTAACCAGAACCTGAATCATTTCACAATACAATTCAGTTACCATTCTGTCCACTGACTTACCTCTTTAACTCTGGGGCCTGGACTGGATGCAAGTTCATCACTGGGCACACACAGACACAAACACAGATACACACCCCAGGGCCAGTTTTCTCACAAACCAATTAACCAACAAAGTATATCTTTGGACTGTGGGAGGAAACCAAAGCATCTTAAGAAAAACTACGCAAACCTATGGAGAACAGGTGGATGCTGCACATTGGTGGTGGTGGAGGGGAGTCCCCATTACCTGTAAAGCGCTTTGAGTGGAGTGTCCAGAAAAGCGCTATATAAGTTTAAGCAATTATTATTATTATTAACAGTTCAAAGGAGACATGAGTTATTTTAAAAATAGATGTTACGTTGGCAGCCTGGTGGCACAGTGGGTCGAATTGCTGTGTGGCAGTGCCAGGGCCCTGGGTTCAACCCTAGGGTGCTATCTGTGTGGAGATTGTATGTTCTTTCCATGTTCACAAGGGTTTCCTCCAATACTCCAAAAACATTCGTAGGTTAATTTGCTTCTAGGAAAATTGGCACTGATTGTCGTGAGTTTGTCTGTGTGTCCTGCAATGGACTGGCATCCTGTCTGGGTGTATAGACTGACTCCCCAATAGCCCTAAATTGGAAGAAGTGGTTATAAAATGGAGGTATGTATTAGGAGATGGTATACAGTGTATAAAACAGTATGTATTATGTGAATATTACAGTACTCCTACACACTTTATTATTAAGAAGGCTTGCTTTTATTTTGTTCTTGAAAATTTCCTCTATTAATTAAACACTAGGGCCAGACCCTCGAGTTAAAAAAAAAAATTGCCCACAAGCTGGACTATCTGTCCAGAATTGTTCTTCTTCTCCTGAGGGCTAAAGATAACTTACTCTGAAAGTATGAATGCAAAAGACCCACTGTAAAGTGACAGATCCACAGACCCAGAGCTTAAACAAGTTGGCCCCAACATCCTCAGCTATGCGCTGATAGAAACTGCTAAAACTACTTTCTGAAAGTCAGAATTCCAAAAGTTGAACACGCACAAAACTATTAAAATACTTTTATTTTCATTCCAAAACCATTTCAAACCTGGTATTCACATTCAATCAACGAATTTCCATGTACAGGAAACCACTCAATACTAAGAAAGGTATTCGTAGTGATTGAGGCTTTGTTGTATCTCATGGAATGATGAATGAAAAAAGGCTCTTACAAATGTAAAGATGAAAGATGACAGATTTATTTTTTTTACTTCTTATGTCCTGTTTATATCATTGCCTTCTAGACTAGGACTCGGATTAAGTAAAAAATTTCCTCCACTCTCAGAACTTTGTACTTGTTGAAATATCTCCATTAAGCGGAAGCAGACAGAAAGAGGCGATAAATTTTTGGTGGGTGTCTCAAAGCTTTAAATTAATCTGGGCCCGAATATATTAGAGGCAAAGAATGGAAACAAATGATTGCTACTTATTTGCAATTCACTTAATAAGATAAAGTAGGGTACTTAAGTAATCTTGGTGTAACAGTCCCAGAGAAGTGGATGTTTCTTTACTTTTTGGATCATAAAGTCACTGATAAGTATAGTATACTTTAAACACAATTGCTTTTAAATAAATGGATCTTGCCATCAGATGCAGAGTCATAGCTTAGAAATTGTGAGGAAGCAAAATCATAGTATAGTAATTTTTACAGTCACTTACTGGATCTTGGATGTTTAACAAATTATTTAATCTGATTAAGTAATGGATCCAAAAAAGTTAACTGCTGATGTCTTGGTTTATTTTAAGAAAATTTCAAAACATGGATTGAGTTTAATAGAAAGATGTACAATTCAGAAAGAATTTATAATTGTGGATTTTGTTTTTATAGCATTAGAGGATATACTGTAAATTAATCCACAAGACTGCCACATGCATATATTGTGTTTCTTAAATCACAGTATCAGTGTTCTTTGATCTACCTATATTGTGTTATGTATTTTAAAAATATGAAACCTTTTTAAATGTTTATTATGTTGTCATCACTAAAGAGCTGTTCATCACAATAGCTTATCTTTGTTTTAGTACAGAGAACAGTACTTTTCCATAGGCTTTGGGGGGTTTTGTTATCATTATTTAATAGTTTTTCTTTCCTGTATAAGAAACATTGTATTTAAAGCATTAAACCTCTTAAGTATGTGATAACACTTAATGAGATGCTATCCATGCTGTCGAAAAAGTGTATTTTTGGTAAGTATTGGAAAACATAATAAATGCTACTGTACTTGGTGAGCCGTCTGTTTGGGAGGGAGAGAGGGGAAAGTTATTTTAAGGAGGAGCAAAACATAGATTATACTATTAACGATGGTATTATCTAACAAAGATAATACAGACCAGTTGTTATCCCCTCTGCTACTGCCCATTCACCCCTAGCTCAAGCACTGAATACATTTCTGTATTTCAACTCTGAGTACAAGGCAAAAAGAGGTGTGCACTATCGCTGGTGAATGTGATATGTCTGCGTTTGATGCCTGTTTATTCACCTGCAATGAAGATAGGGTTACGTTCAATTTCTGCAATTTCTAAAGGTGAGGGAAAAAATAGACTGATGCGAAAAATGGGTGAAAACAATTAAAATCTAAGCAACATGTAGCCAGGATTCCACAAGCAGCAGTGCACAACTGGCTTAGTACTACTAGAGTTAGATGGGCAACATTGTGAAAATGGCACTGACCTGAAAGCCCCTTATTAAAATAACAGGTGAGCATCAGCTGATGCCTTCTGTGTCATGAATTATTTAACATTTTGAGGTATGCAATGCTACAGCTCTCTGGTGTATAGAAAACTGTAGAATATAGTCTTTATTATCCCTTGGTTTTCTTCAAGCATCAAAAGGGAGAGACAGAGACTATAACTACAGTACATTAGCTAAATGTTTGTAAAATAATAATTGTGAAATGGTTTTCTTTTTGTAATGGTCAGGATGGATAAGCAAACAACTGCTGTACAGTACTGTATGCATAACCACAGTAATGACAGTAGTGTTTTCTCATTTCTTTAAAATGAGATTTTGCATGGTTTCATAAGAATTTAAGCATAAAATTGCATCCCATTTTGTGTGAATGCCCCTGGCACAATGTTAAAGATTCCACCTTCTTGCATTAAAAGCCACAAGACATGCATTTTGAAATATTTCAATAAAAATGTAAAATGTTACTTCAGTAGTATTTTTTGCTTTCCGTAGACTGGATTTCATGACTTCTTTTTTTTCAGCTGAGACCTCATGGGATACATCATATTTTGACACAAGCTTATAGAAACCTTTCTTTAAAAAGCAAGTTAAATTTGTAAAGTACAGTATATCTGAATATAGACTTTGTTTTTTCTCCAATTCTCAAAACAATAACTGTTACTAAATTAAGTTAAGATTCATGATTACTTTCTCACTGTTATTTTATATGTAAGGAAATGATTTTTGACATTTGCCATTTCAACGGAACTTGCTCTCCATTCGTTGCCAGCAATGGCATACAATGGTAATTTTTTCTTACATTTCTTCATGGTAATCTCTGGTAATGGTAATCTCTCCAGAGTCAATCATTTCTAAATAAAAAATACCAACAATAAAAGCAAACAACAAATACTATGTTTCATTCATTAAATAACTTATTCTCACTGTAGTAAATCATAATTGTATAGGCTACAGTACTGTATATAAAGAAAAAATGGAATATTCCTATTGAAAAATTTAAGAACACAGGCATCTTTGAGATCACCAAAACAGATTTCAGTAAAATGTCTAACTATTTGAGTATTTGGAATTATTTTGAGAGCTGTTCTTTTTATACACTCAATATTGAAGTTGTGCATTCTGACATGTTTCCATTGAAATATTGTATGAACAACTGGATATTCATGATAAATTTACTTTTAGTTACAGTTCTTAAGGGGTTTTGAATAAATTTGGATGTTACCTTATTATTTATTATCCTTTCAACCTTTTTCTAAGAATGTAGCTAGAATGTTCTCTAGCATTTGTCACCGCATGAAATTTATAGCAAGCAATTTTCTTAGTAAGAAACACTCGGCAAGCTATCATTCTTAGAAGCAGCACATAAAATTGAATAAGTCTGCAAGCAATTGTGAAGCTCTTTATTCCTACAGGCCCTTCTGTAGTATACAAACTTCTTTCTCTCTATGAATTGGCTTCATTACTCTGCTCTCCTCCCCACTGATAGCTGATGTGTGGTGAGCGTTCTGGCGCACTATGGCTGCCGTCGCATCATCCAGGTGGATGGTGCACATTGGTGGTGGTGGAGGGGAGTCCCCATTACCTGAAAAAGCGCTTTGAGTGGAGTGTCCAGAAAAGCGCTATATAAGTGTAAGCAATTATTATTATTATTATTATTATTTCTACAAGTCCTTTTAAACTAGGCTACCTTCATGTTTTAGACGGAGTTAGCCTAGTTCAGAAAGCTAAGTGAAGATGTTTTGAAGAAGTAAGTGTATTAGGTTTATATCTACACAATGAGGTAAATTTGGAATATAATTAACAAGTATGTAAGAATTACTGCAGTTCAGTCTCAAGCCAAAGTTCATCCATTGCAGCATCTGATGGGCACTGAGTCTTAATTAATTATTTCCACTAGCTCACATTCTGGGCTCAGTTTCCACCTGCCTTTCAAGCCTGAATCAATACTGCAGTCTAAATGCCAGGTGTTTGCCTTTATAGAAATGTACTGTAATAAAAATGATTAGCATTAGAACACCACACAAAGCCCCAGCTGCTTGCTTTGGCAAATACATCCCGCTACTAGTTAGATTGCCCTAGTACATCCGTGTTTTCATAATGCTCGCTTAATCATGCGGAAGGAGAAATTACTCCCTTAAGGTAGATTAACCTTATTTGTTTGCTTAGCAGACATCCTTATCCTTTACAGATGTAATAACATTCCACAGATCAATGTTGTATAAATGTCACACTTTAGACATTAGCTGTGCAGCCACTTGGTGCAGTGAGTGAATTTTGGATGATCCATTAACATTTTCTAGTTATTGTGTTTCTGCTCGGGATAATTGCTTAGACATACAGTAGGTGTTGCTGAAGGGAGAGAGATGAGTGAGGCAGATGAATGCAAAAAAATATGAATGCCAGAGATTGCTAAGACGCATTGCGTAGCAAAGAGAATCTAATACTGAATTCATATATCCAACATTTGAACATACTAGCATACATATTCCCAAAATGGAAACCACAATGGAAAAGTGACTTTAGTTAGTAGTCACATCACCACTGTTCCCTTGACAACACAATTGGCCAGTAAATTAAACAGTATGATATGACAGCCAAATGACAAGACTGAAGTCATGCTTCTTGGCAGGCTCCAACAACTACAGTACTGTATGTAAAGCCAATGCAGTAACCCTATCTGTAGTAGTTCAGGTGCGTCAGCATGCGTAGGCTGCAAAGGAACAAGTAATAGGTTTATTCCATGCTGAAAAGAGAAGAAAGAAAACAACGTTGTACTTCCTTTGCAACCCTATCTGTGCATGGTACTGTATTTGAGTCTCTAAATTGAAGAACTTGGGGGTGATATTTGATCCAGGCTTGATGTTTGACCCACGTTTGCAACATACTGTATAGTCAAAATATCATTCTTCCATCTCCATAATATTGCCAGACTTCATCCCATGTTGTTGCTAACTGTCACTGAAAAGCTGGTCAACATTTTTATTTTCTCTCATATTGATTACTGTAACTCTCTATTCACTGGGGTATCTAAATCCACACTGAACAAATTACTGTATGTCCAGAATTCAGCAGACAGGATCCTGACCAGGTGTAGTGCAAGTGATCACATCACTCCTATCCTGGACTCCTTGCACTGGCTTCCTATCAGGTTTCATGTCGACTTCAAAATCCTCATTCCCACGTATAAGGCTCTGCGTGGCTTGGCACCTCAGTACCTGTCTGAGTCACTGTTGTCCTACTTCTAACCTTGCAACTTTCATTTGTCTAATTCTGGTCTCATGTCTATCCCCCAATCCATCTACACTCAGTGGGTGACAGTGCCTTCTTCTGCTATGCTACAAAGCTTTGGAATTCCATACCTAAGGATACCCTGGTCCTTTGTCTGCCCCTTTGCTTTCCTTCTGTACTGTTAACCCCCATCTACAATCTGCTCTTGCTGTGTATTTTTTTTCTGTAAAGTGCTTTGAGAAAGCTTTTAAAGGCTATATAAAATAAAAGTTGTTGTTATTATTTATGATGTCCTTTTTGCCAACTTTTCAGGACTCGGTCTTAGTTTGTTCACCTTCAACTAAGCCTTAGCTCTGACTCAGCGCTTTTGCTTGTTTATCAAGTATTGTCTCTAATTTAGTCTCTGGCTCGTTACCCTTATGTTTTTGAAATCTTCTCCAGCTTGACTCATTGCTTGTATCTTTTGATATCAATTCCTAGATTCCCCTTCAGCCTTGTTTTGTCTCCTGTGTTTGACCTGGGCTGCCCGACTCTTTTGACCCTCTCCAGCACTTGGACCTTACCCTTGTGTTTGGATTTCCCTCTTCGGATCTTCCTTTTGCGTTGTTTACATGTCAGCTGTATGCCTGCAGCTCCGTAGTCTTTGCGGGGCTGCCTGTGTTTGCAGCCCCGTCCGACTGTCTTGTCTCGCTGTCTACTTGCTTACCCACCTGCTTAAACCTGCAGTCTCACTTCTCTTTCACTGACTTCAGCAACATCCTGCACAAGGATGCTTTCTCCAATTTGGACCACTGCCCCCTTTGGGGATGTTGAGCAGTCCATTACAACTATTAGATTAATTTGTAGGCTACCAAAATGTTATGGAAAATAACATTTCTGGATGCAATAAAGCTGTTTCTTTGGTATGCATTGCCTTTAGTGCAGTATGTAGATTCACTCCTTTAAATAACTTTCATTTTTCAATTGACAGCACAAAAGAGTTGTACAGTATGCCAGCTTTGAGACTTTATGCTAAAATTGTTGGCAAGCTTTTGTGCCGAGCAGGCCAGAGTCAAATAAGGTTTCAGTGTCTGAGGCTTTCCTCCTGAAATGCAGACGTACTGTAGAAGATGTTTGGAACTGTCATAATTAGTTCAATACCAAATACCATTGTGGAGCTCATAATGTGATTCTTTGCGTGATTCTTCTTTCTGGAAAACCTTGCTAAACAAAAAAATGTCTCCAAGCTTAACACAAGAGCACTGCTGGTTTTAGGCAGAAGGAAAATAATGAGGGCTGCTGGTGTGAGAAGGGACTGTTTGTTCTTGCACAAATTTACACATTTGTTGTCTTTCCTACAATGCTCAAATTTGTGCAGGTTTAATACATGCAAGTACTGTATACTATACAATCCTATAGGTTCATTAGTTGATAATGACTCAGAAGTAATCAAATGCTAAGAATCTTGTTTTGTTGTTTTTCAGAATCGGGCTTTTGCTCATCAAACTGTTGAGACAGCTTACATGTTTTATTTAGAGGTATGTTTTCTCTTTACTTTCTCATAATTCTAAATATTTTAAGGAGTTTCTAAGGACACTACTGTCAGATGAATTCCAGAAGCCAGATCACATTTTATATACTTCTTGCCAAAGGCTGCAGTGAGGATTATTAACTTTTGGCTCACCAGCTTTTAGCTCACATAATGCGCAGTTTCTCGTCTTTTGACAAGACTACATACAAACTTTATAAGGGAGAGGGAGGAAAGGGCTCAAACCCATTATTATGGTTTTGGTTTGCTTTTGAAAGTACAAAACCCATCTGTTGGTGCTGCAGACATGTCTGGTTTTGAGAGGAAGAGTATTTTTATTATCCCCAAAGGGAAATTTGTTTTATAGCAGCAGACAATATAAAGAAAACACACAAACAAACAATACACATAAACATGAACGAGAGAATCATCTGTTAAGCAAGGGTATAGCCCCAGGTATAAATGAAAACATGAAACGGTTTGTTTTTAAATGGGGGGGGGGGGGGATCTGCATTCTGAGGGGAGTTACTGGGATTGCTGTAATTAAACTAGGGGTGTGAGGAGTCCTCTAGGACAGAATAAGCTTTAATCAAGACTTTTAATTGATAGATGTGTGGTAGGACTGAAAGATCAGCACTGTTTGCCTCAAACAGCAATGTTTGCCTCAAAGTTTAACGTGCAGTACAGACAAATTTCTAAATACTTGTATTTATCAACCATCTCCACTGATTCTCCCCTGGTGCAGGTTTGCGTGGGGGTCTGAGGGTCCTTTCTGAAATCAATTGCCATGTCTTTGGTCAACTTCAAATAGTTTTGTTCACACCAGGTGGCAAACATATGTACAATTGGCCCTTGCCCCCCCTCCCCATCTGCCTGCAGCAAATTAACAATAACTTTAATTATTAATTATGTGTTTAGAGTGGCAATTACTCTTAAAAATTATTTCTATACAGGGCAAAGTACAGTACATCCTTGGGAGTAACTAGTGGAAGAACACAGCTTTGGTTCTGGCTACATCCCCAATCATTAAAAGAAACGAATTAGTTACTTCATTAAATTAAAAATATTTCTAAAACTATACTGATTTAACAATAGACACAGAACTTCTATGAATAATTTAATTACCATTATTCAGACTGTTGGCTGTAATGCCACTATAGTGACAAGCACTTAGTCAACTAGCACAACCTCAACTCTTTAGAGCATAAAGCTCTACAAGCAGACTAACATATAATTATCTCAACAAATGAAGAAAATAGCTCTTAGTGGGGAGGCAAATCCAATTCTTAGGATATATAATGAAAAAATACAGATTTTAAATCAAAGTATTTAGCCATCCATGATCAAAATTCACTTATTCCAGTGAGGGTTAAGATTATGCAGACTCTCTCCAGATGCCTATGGTGTAAAGCAGAACTTAGAGAACATTCCCAGCAATAAAGATACATCATATACTGTACATATTGATTAAAAAATCAAATAATTCTTCATGAATCATAGACAACACTAGGGGAGAATTTCATTCAAGTATAAAATCCTCAAAGATATTGGGAAAGACAACCTAATGGACTTCTTCATTGAGGGGCAAGTGCATTCAAAATGGGGAAAAGACTCCGACTTGTAAAGAATTCTTTACAAGAAGCCATCAGTCTCATAAATTTTCTGAAATATCCAGTTACTCTATTAACTGGACAAAATCCACAATTCTACCACTAAGTGGGGATAGCTGGAATGCTTCAGCTCTAAAGCTACCCCTTCCTATTTTTACTTGGAAAGTTAGATATTTAGGAATTAATATTTCCCACAGGCTGTCAGACCTGTTCCAACTACACTTCAGTCTTCTTCTTAAAACAATAGAAGATGACTTACACCACTGGAAGAATGTATTTTTCTCTATAATTGTCAGAATATCAACTGTTAAAACAGTAATTCTCCCGAATGTTAATTACTGTATCTCTTCATAATGATTCCAACTTAACCCACCACTACCTGGATTCACTTATTAGGTTCTATAACAACCACCTTCTATTTGAAAAATAAAATAACCCAGGATTCAATAAGCCACTCTACAAAAATTACAAAGGACTAGAAGCAACCAATTTTGATCCAACTACAACACTGTACAGCATATAACTACATGGATTCACCTTAACCAAACAACCAATCTCTGGATTGAAGTAGAACAGTTGTAATACAAAACAATCTCAATTTTTGATTTACTGTTTCTTAGTGCATCAATAAAACATCACAACTGTTTCAAAAACACTATCTTCACAACTCTGTCAGCCTGGTGGAAAAACAATAAAATCTTTAACTCTGCATTGACACTGTGTAAATATACAGAACTCTAATCTGGCACAATCCTGACTTTCAAGTCAATGGAACTCTATGTATTTTTAATACATGGAACAAAAAAAGGCATCATTAATCTTCATCACATATTTGAGAATATTACCTTCGTCTATTTCACAAATGTGGTCCAGAAGTATGGTATTAGGAGGGAACAATGTGTGCTTAAATCTAAAATTAATATTACACATAAAAACCTACAAACATGCTTACTGATAGAAGAAATCAATAAAATAACGTGTAAGATTTTTTTCCCAAACTATACAAACTATTATCCTGTGTTGATAGCAATATCAATTCAGATTACAAAATAAGAAAATATTTAGTGGTTTCTTACGGGGCACAAATATACATAGACTTTTGGGTACAAATCTGTAGGAATTTTTCTCTACCTTCATTACTAACTAGTAATAGTAACTTACAACTCATTCAGTATAAAGTACATCACAGAGCAGATATTACACAGTGTAAAATGTACAAAATTACATTTATAAACGCTCCCACTAATGCTCCCACTGTGAACTGGATACCCTAGATAACTATTTTCATGCCATTTGGCTATGCCCACCTATTCGTCAATTTTGTCAAGAAGTCATTGATTGATCCCATCTTCTGAGGTGCACCATTCTCCTATCTTCATATTATCTCATTGTCCTCCCCACTGCTAAAAACATATCTTCTTAAATTGGAAATCTGGAGAAACACTAAACAGAGTGGCTTAGCCTTTTTACAGAATACATTTCAATGGAGGGAGTGAATCAAATTGAACATTTTGGGGGGAAAAAATGGGATCCATTTATTAATACTTTAAAATAGGATGTGCTTTAAAACAAATCTCTCTCATATGTACACATACACTGGAAAAAAGAAGAGAGGGGAGAAGGAAAGGGAAAGGAAGAAAAAGGAATAAGGAAGGAAAAAAGGGAACTAATCATTTCAGAACCTGTTTCTATCTCCCTGCCACGAGATGGAAAAGACAAATGAGAATAGGAGGCACTTCACAGAAAAGGTGTCAGGTCAATGGTAAAAGCTGTCAAGACATGTTGGAGCTAATGAAGCTATCTCCACTTCCTTCAAAAACAATTAGATAAGACCTATCTAACAACTAACAAAATAAGTTAATAATTGACTGTCCTTTGCAACTGATCCTTTGCAACTGGTCTTCAATAAAACCTGAGCATTCTTCAGTGGTGATTATATTGCATGCTGCCAATCTATAATTAATAATAATAATTGCTTACACTTATATAGCGCTTTTCTGGACACTCCACTCAAAGCACTTTACAGGTAATGGGGACTCCCCTCCACCACCACCAATGTGCAGCATCCACCTGGATGATGCGACGGCAGCCATAGTGCGCCAGAACGCTCACCACACATTAGCTATCAGTGGGGAGGAGAGCAGAGTAATGTAGCCAATTCATAGAGGGGGATTATTAGGAGGCCATGATTAGTAAGGGCCAATTGGAAATTTGGCCAGGACACCGGGGTTACACCCCTACTCTTTTCGAGAAGCGCCCTGGGATTTTTAATGACCACAGAGAGTCAGGACCTCGGTTTTACGTCTCATCCGAAGGACGGCGCCTGTTTACAGTATAGTGTCCCCATCACTATACTGGGGCATTAGGACCCACATGGACCGCAGGGTGAGCGCCCCCCGCTGGCCCCACTAACACCTCTTCCAGCAGCAACCTTAGTTTTTCCCAGGAGGTCTCCCATCCAGGTACTGACCAGGCTCACACCTGCTTAGCTTCAGTGGGTTGCCAGTTGTGAGTTGCAGGGTGATATGGCTGCTGGCATGCAGCAATCTAGGCAGCCTCCCATGAGTCAAACAAAAATAAAATACAGGTCTCATAAACTGAAAATGTGAAAGAAAGAAACAAAGGTTAATCACCCAATAAAACGAATTAATTGTCCTTTACATTTTTAACACGTTACTGTAATATCGTTCTACTGAGTTTAATCCAGGAGTGTGAGAGAATCGACCTGCTGAGCAATAGGCAACGGGAACCCAGAGGAACTGCAAGCTGTGTGCTGATAGGGACAGTGTTACGCGTTCCAGAAACTGGGCATAGTGAGCAGTGCAAAACAAAAGCGTGTTGCTATTGTAGGCTGGGGAAACAGAGAATCGCGCAGGCAAACACAGTTTTGAGTTTTTCCCAAATAAGCGAGGGTCGTAACCAGGAAAACACTATAGCAAAGCACAAAAGGAATGTCCAAGATACAGTATAGGTCAAGGAGACGAACCAGAGTCAGAGCCGTGAAAACACATTGTAGACAAACCGAAGGGATGACCCGCGAAGGTGGGGTAAACAACAAGCAAGCAGATGTCTGTGTAGCAACCAAGCATAACGTCGCAACAGATAAGGAAAAAGCAAGAAAGCTCGAGGGGCTCAATGTCGAAACTCAATGACAGAGCTAGCTCTGTCAGCTCAGAGTATTTATACTGAAGAGCAGTATAAATATCCTGAATGGGTGTGGCCGTAAATCAACTCCAGGTGCTCCTAGTTTCCAGGTTATTTGTTCCCACAGCGGCCAGCATATGCAGACAGGTGGACAAAGATGTAACTGCTACCCTGTCACAGCTATAGTAGCTTGCCCCGCAGAGCAGCAGCTGGGGCATACATGACAGTTACTGTACGGAAAGAAATTGGATGCTCTTGCATTCATGTTTGATGGATTATGACCTTTATAATAAATCTCAATCTGCTGGTATCTGTTGCAGGTACACTTCAATATGGGGCTAGAAAATATGCTAATTGATCAAAATGAACGGTACAATAAGCAGGTAAGCTGGTACTCAAATCTATATATATATATCCTTCTAGCTTTCTAACTTTCCTGTCTGATAATGTATGGATGCACAAAAAAAAACAATCTTTGTTGGCTCCCTGTTGCTAATACTGGGCATTGGATTTGACAGATCATGAGTGGAATAATGCACCATTGCTACACTTGAACTTGAAAGAGTTCAGCCAGGGGTTTTTGGATCTTATGGCTCTGATTCTGGGTCAGTGTTAAAAAAACATTCTGGTGTTTGACATTTTTTAATATTGCCAAGTCATCAAAAGGGCTTCTAGCTCTCATATACCCCACAGACATTCCAAACTCAAGGTTTCAGGAGTTCTTCATCTTGCAGTAGTCTGACTGTATGGAAGTGAGCCATTATTTTCCATCCGCATGCAATATTGCTTATATTTTGGGGGCTTAAACAAACTCTGTTTGGTATAGCTCATTTGATGTTTGGGTCTGGTAGCCCAAAAGATTTGGTCAAAAACAAAGTTAGGCACAGAATGTGTTGTGATTTTTCACAAATCTAAGTACTACTGTTATTGTTTATCTTCAAATGGCTTTGCAGACAGGACTGATCTGCAGAAATTAAGCCAAAAGAGAATAACTAGAAAGGTATGTGGTCTGTTTGCAGAACTGTAATGTTTTTCATATGTGGACAAAAATTACAAAATGGCGCTCGGCTTGTCTAAAAAAAAAAACCAAAACTTCTGCAGCCTGGCAGAGTAGCCTTCAGAAACTTAAGTGTTAGAAGATGATAGAGAGAAATGTCTGAGATCTGGTAATTGTGAAGGGACTGCACAACAAGAAAATTGGCAAAGTCCTATCTTGGAGCCTTCCAGTAGAACATCTGCTGTTGTGTTTTTTCTCTCCAGTTTCTCTCAGAAATAATATGTGCATTGCCCTGGGGGCAGGGAGCTCAGAACAGGCCAGTTCTGGTGGGATAAGGAAAGCCCAGGGCAACAATAAAATTAAATGCTTACACCTCAATACTAGAAGCATAAGGAATAAAATGCAAGATGTTGTAGTGACTACATTAACAGGTCACTTTTGTTTTTTTGGAATAGTACTGAAAAGATGGCATAAGAGCTCTGATTCCAATTTACGTGTCTGTCTTAAGAATTATTTTTGGTGCCAGTAGTGATCATACAGTACATCAGTTTCAAATTTCTTACTCAAAGAAAAATGCTGCTAAGATCATATAAATATCTGCATAAAAGCATAAATCATAATCATAAAAATATAAGAAGGGTTAGAAAAAAGAGGAGACTATTCAGCCCATCTAACCCATTTGGTAGTTAATTAAATGATCCAAGGATCTCATCCGTTCTTAAAACAGTCGCTAAAGGGAGAGTATTGGCTTTAACAGCAAGGTTAAAGTAACCTGTTCTATACCCCCACAAGCTTTGATGTAAAGAATTGCCTCCTGTTATTGGTTTTAAATGCACTTCAACATAGTTTCCACTTGTGCCCCCTGGTTACTGTTTCACCGTTCAACTAGTTGACTTGTAACGCTGTCATTGTGGTTGACATGTCTTTAAAGTGCTCTTTCCATTGAATTTATTTTTTTTGTCCTTTTTAATCCAGATGGTGTGTCTTTTTTTATACTCCTTCAGGTCTGCAGTTGATTTTGGTGAGTTATGTAATGTGTTGCCATAACCCTTAGTCAGGCAGCCTTTTCCACTTTCCTTTCCAGATTTCCAGTTTTCCTTGCCTTTTTTGTCACTTCTCCATCTCCCTCCACCTCTTACCTGTTTTATGTTCATAGATTATGCATTCCTGATCTTGTTCTCATAGCACATAGGTTCATGGATTTTTTTTTTTGTCCACTGCCATCCATTTATGTAATCTTGTCACATTGACAAGTACTGTCTTCCATCTCTTAGCAGGCCTCCATTATTAACGCCTGTTTCATATCTGTAAATTGTATATACAGAAGAGGTTGCCACGAGTTCCTTTTAATGGTGTTTACTGTTAGTCAATTGTAACGGTGGTAATATTTACCAATACAAAAGTGATACAATATAACTGTATAGGAATAAAACAATAACAAACTTAAAGCCATATATTGCAAATAAGCCTTTCACCCAAATAACAAAACTTTTGTTGCTAGAGTACAAATTTGCTTGGTCTGGTTTATAATAATTAAGAACACTATCGTGTGCTTTTGATGTTAAGCGAAATCATGCCTCGTGGCCTTTTACTCACGCAGTATGAAAGCTGACTTTAACAGGTTCCCAGAAAAAGGATTTAAATACAAAGATTAAAAGAAAGAGAAGACGATGATTACAGATTTATTACAAGGATATCAGTGAATAAATTCCAGGAATGTCACAGACATTTCATTAAGCAAATGTGTTTCATTCTTTCTAAACCTTGTTTTTTTGTTCGTAAAATGTGTTAGCATAAACAAATACTAGAAATAATATGGCCCAAACCTTTTTTTTTTACTTTCACTAACGTGAAACGCCCTTATGTTTTCCTTTGAAATAACACGGCAACATTTCTGAAGATAAACACATCCCCAGGGGTTAGATTATACAAGGAGGTTTTTTTAGATGGCATGCAAACCTGCTCTTTAGAGGGAACTACAGGGTTTGTAGGATTAAGAAATGAGCCAGTTTATCACTTCTTAACATGAATCATAACTTTTAATGATACATCGATATGGGATCAAGTGAAAGGATCCAGGACAATCAGATATGCCTAGAGTTTGTAAACCTTCTTATAGTCTCAGCCTACAGCTTCCTGTTTGCCAGCTACAGCATTTATCTTCAGATTTTCTGATGTGTCAGTCAAAAGTTTTTGTGGATTCCTTCTGAAATTCAATCTAGCAACCTTGCCCTAAGGTGCTTGATTACAGAAAAAATAACAGTTTACATCTCTTCGTAATTGTTTGGAATAAATACTTTAAAGTCATCTGACTTCATTTATTTCAACCTTATTGCTTAATAGGTCGGCACTAGACCTATGCATATTGTGCATTGTCATGCACAGTATGCCTGTCCCAGGCAGAATGCACCACCACATGTCGAAACCTGGTTATGGTCAATTAATGATTTGGACCAGCTTCAAACCATTGATATCTGGAGCATAGAGCTCAACCTGCTTTTTGAGTTCCTTTACTGGTTACACCACACAACAGTTGTGTGGTAGTTGAGGTGTTAAGAGGTTTTGGCTGAGGGTTTTGAAGACATGCTACATTTTCAAGGATGATGTGGCTCTCTTTTAAGATTTCTGCCAGTGTAGTTCCATTTCTCTCATAAGTTATGCAGTATTCACGTACTCACTTTAATTGTTAGTCAAAATCCAGCTCTTAAAATATATTTTAGGCCTATACAGTTTTTCAACATTTTAGAAGGTGAAAAAGTAATAGGCAATTGTCCATGATTTTATTAATAATCCTGGTCAACAAAACTAGTTTAAGAAAAGCTAATTGCTATCTCACTGATACACTTGTGTAAAGTGGTTTAATGAGGAATGACAGCAGCTGAAGATTGTGTAACAGTAGAAATGTTTATTGGATTTAGTGAAAACATTGGCTTAAACTGCTTGCTGAGAGCCAACTTCCTGGCTATTGGACAGGGAGGCCGGGACCTTGGTGAAAAGGTGACCAAGATGCAAAGGTGGAGATGGGGTGGAGGAGGGAATGTGAAAATGTGCGAGGAAGAGGAGAGGGTGATGTGTAATCTATATGGGATTACATTAGGATTAGTTGCAAGCTGCATCAACTGAGTTTAATTAGTTCAACTGCCTTCATCCCTCCCAAACATCTGTTAGAACTCCATTAAATGAAGATATAAACCAGCCCCTTTCCTACTAATGTCAGTGAATCATGTGTTACTGTATATGTTTGCAGGCTAATATTTGAGATTTCCTCAAACTCAGAACAGTGTACATTTCACACTTATACTGTATGATTCACTTATATTCTTTGCGGAAGCGGAAGCAGAAGCGGGGTGGGATAGCCCTTCGCTGGGGACGGCGATTTAAGCGGGGGAGAGTGTAACGCATACGGCTGACGGGCACTGTGTAAGAGCCGGCTTACCAGAGCGGTGACATCGCTGCCCTTCCCTGTGATAGCAGGACTACAGCTACTGGGCTGTAGGGAGATCTCTCTTTGGCTCACCGGGCTGGGTCCCTGTTGAGTGACGCGGGAGTCCCGGGTTCGAGCCCCCGATGGTGGGGGGCCGACCTAATGCAGCAAGGGCGCCCGCCTGAGCCCCCGTTGCGTTACAATATTTATAGTATGTATGTACAGTATATATTTGCATAAAGCTGAACATTGTTGATAAAAGGAGTGCTTTCACTCAGAGCTCATAGGTGGTTTTTCATGGCCATATTTAAACAACCAGAAAAAGTAACTCTTACAAATCATCTTCACTGATGTACAGTAGGTTCAAACTCTTAGAATAGTTTAAAGGTGGATCTTTTTAATAAGCTCCCAAAATAGTATTAATTTCATTGTTTGTCTTAAATCATCTTTCATAAAGAAAAATCTAAACTTAGATAAACTTACAACGTCCCTGAGAAAATTTAAATTGTGTATAATTATTGTATGTGTATATTTCAATTCAATTGTATGTGCCTTAAATTGTTTGACCCATTCTAATTTTAATCTTTTTGACTTTTTGAAAGATGTTTGTAGATGGAAATAAGTAATGACAATTAAAAAAAAACTTTCACAGTTAACAGTATTAAACAGTATTAAACAAATACCACCTTGATTCCAATCCATCAAAAAATGTTCTCAAAGCTTTTACAAAACAAGCAAATTGATATTACACTGACATCCTCCTTCTATTTGCTCTACAATTTACCGATTGGATTGAATCAAATATTCAATTTCAGAACAGAAGAAAACAGCAAAAGACTTTGCACATAATATTCTGAGCATCATTACTAAGTACGTTGGCTGGATATAGTTAAAGGTAAAAGTTTAAGCGAATGTTTGTTTCAAAGGAGTCATGAAACTTTTGCGCATTTGTTTAATGTTTGTCAAAGTCATGATACACCAAATGAAACCATCTGATGGAAAAAAGTGAATTATTCAACGAGCCCAAATTCCTTATGCATGAATTGTGGGAATCAGCCTTATTGTTTAGAATGTGTGCAGCTGGAAAACACTCTGAGTGTAAATAGTGAATTAAGTTCTGTACTTTATCATAATGACTGACTTTTTTTTCTTGGAAGCCTTACAAAATGCTCTTTTAAACAAAGACAAAAAATAATGCAGAAGAAAAAAAGGGGGATTGGGAGCTCCACAGGGTGAGGTGGTGCAGGAAGCAATTGCCTGAGCCATAAGCAGAATGAGGAACCATTTATGAAACAAGCAAGGGAAAATCATTTCTGCCATAGTTCTGGAAAAGTTGCCCATTTTGCATTCCAGATTTCACAGCCTAGCAATCTGTGGTTAATTAATTTTAAATTATATTTATGATTTGTGCAGATGGTTTCCACACATTTGTGTTTATAGACATCAATATGTACAGTATTTGTAATTTGATTTCCATGCTTTCTAATTAGAAGATTAGCATTTACAGAGCCTATAAGGAGATCAGAACTGCAGACGAGCGGCAGTCAGCATCTCCAGCTGTTATATAAGGCCTTGTGATGGAAAAATGTCCTGAATGGAATTTTTCTTTAAACGGTGATCCCAATTCACAAATAAGCTCATTTCTATTTTAATTTCTAAGGGGAATCTTATCTGATTCAGATGCATAAAGTATCTGACCAAAAAAGCAACTAAAAATGACATTTCAGTCACATTTCAGACTTCTCTTTTTAGCTTAAGCAAAAATGAAAATGTGAAGTTTTTCCTTCAGATTCTTTCCATGATCTGTCAGCTACAATGTCCAAATACTTTGCAATGAAGAAGATGTCATTGTGCTTATTAGTCCTTTTGAATTTTCCATAATTGTTAAATATGGCAGTGATGACTGAAATGCTACTAAAATGTGTTTTCTCTGGCATTCCAGAATGTCAAGAAATCAGCTGAAGACAATTTTACAGCTAGAATAAACACAGCAATGAATTGTCACTACATTCATCTTTATTGGTGTTTTATTCTATTAGTGTGGATGAAAGTGGTAACATATCACTGAACTTCGTCCAGATTGAAAAATGGCCTGCAGAAACCTCTCTTCAAGGCATGATGATAATACTCTGAGATTCAATTTGTTAAGATATTCATCTATTAAAATATATACAGTTGTTTGTGCTATTTAAGGAAAGGGCTTTCATGGCACCTTTAGCCACAACACAGCCTTTGACATTCCCCTCTTTGCATCAGTGTATATCCACAATAAACTACTGAAGCTAAGCAGATGTGAGCCTGGTCAGTACCTGGATGGGACACCTCCTGGGAAAAACTAAAGTTACTACTGGAAAAGGTGTTAGAGGGGACAGTAGGGGGTACTCACCCTGCAGCCTGTGTGGGTTCTAATGCCTCAATATAGTGATGGGGAACCACTATACTATGAAAAAACGCTGTCCTTCAGATGAGACATAAAACCGAGGTCCTGACTCTCTGTGGTCATTAAAAATCCCAGGATGTTTCTCAAAAAGAGTAAGGGTGTTACCCCAGTGTCCTGGCAAAAATTACCCATTGGCTTTTACCAACCATGGCCTCCTAATAATCCCCATTTATGAATTGGCTTCATCACTTTCTTCTCCTCCCCAGTGATAGCTGGTGTGTGGTGAGCGTTCTGGCACTCTATGGCTGCCGTCGCATCATCCAGGTGGATGCTGCACATTGGTGGTGGTGGAGGGATTTCCCATTACCTGTAAAGTGCTTTGACTGGAGTGCCCAGAAAAGCATTATTAAAGTGTAAGCAATTAGTATTATTATTATGATGTACATTGTCAAATAAGAAAAGGGTCTGTTGATGTTAGGGGAAAAAATGGAGAGGCCACCTGAGTGCTTTGTAGATAAATTTAGTGACACTGTCATCAGTAAAAGTAAAAGAGAAAAGGTTTCCCCAAAATAGTAAAGTAAGTTGAAGAGAGACTGATCCCAGTCCTCTTCCGTGATGTGGGACCCCAAAACTCCTACATCATGTGAAAAAGGATTCAATCACTCCTTGATAGCAGAGAGAACAGTTGGATGTGTCAGTGAGAAACATTAGAAAAAATACACGTAAAAGTGAGCATGCAATGCAGAAAGAATATGTCAATAAAAAAAGAAAGATGTACCTGGTAAATTGTACCAGATTGGACATCCTGGTACTTGTCTCTGGTAATCCTGGTATTGCTAATTTTATTGTGTTCCTGCCAATCACCAGAGAGTCATCAGAAAATAAATAATAGTACCAAATCGTAATAAATAATTTTCTTGCAGCTGTCATTCTGTCATGCTCACAGAAACCTACATGTATTTTGAAATCCTTTAAAATAATAGGATATTTTTAGCAGAGTGAAACGGATGCTGAGTGAAGAATCAGAGTCACAGAGTGCTTGGCAAAGGGTTCCAAGGAAAAGGCAAACAGAAGAGAGGACACTGTCTCTGATAGATATCTCACTCGATTACTGGCAGACACCTTGCTTACAGTAAATGGGGGTTAAAAAGAAAACTAAAAAAAGGTCAGGATAGTAGAGAAAAAATAAGTACCAGAATAGAAGTACCTAGTGGAAGATGTCTCAGTGTTTACTGTATAATGATCTCTTCATTTGTCCTTTCCAAAAGATAGTAATGATACAAATATTTGTAACAAGCCAAAACTAAGATAGGCTCCAGGAAGCACCTTTCCACTGATATCATTCTAGAAAGAAATCCAATTATTTCTGAAGGAACCTTATGTAAATATCTTAAGAAAACATTAACAGTTACAAACAACAGCTCTTCACACTGCCCTGGCTCATTTGGGTGATAAAGACACATACTGTATGTCAGAATGCTATTCATTGATTACAGCTCCTCATTTAACACAATACAGTAGTTCCTTCCAGACTAGTCAGGAAACTTAATGACCTGGGCATCAACACCTATCTATGCAACTGGATCATGGGTTTCCTGACAGGCAGACCACAGACTGTGAGGGTCAATGGAAAGCTTTCTTCCTCACTCACCATCAATATACAGTAGATGCCCCACAGGGCTGTGTGCTTAGCCCCTCTGCTGTTTTCCTTGTTTACCCAGGACTGCGTGGCCAGACACAGCTCTAACTCCATCTGCAAATATACTGATGACACTACCATCATTGGCCAAATCGCCACTAATGATGAGACAGCCTACAGGAATGAGGTCAGGAACCTAGTAGAGTGGTGCCTTGACAATGATCTCTCCCTCAACATCAGCAAAACCAAAGAGCTGGTCATCAATTTAAGAAAGCACGGTGGGAACCACACCCATTCACATCACTGGGGTGGCTGTTGAGATGGTTAGCAGCTTCACGTCCCTGGGTACTTTCATTACTAATGATTTAACATGGTCCCAGCATGTATCTGGAGCTACAAAGAAGACACAACAGTGCCTTTACTTCCTCAAACAGTTGAAAAAATTTGGACGGTCTTCAACTGTCCTTATCACATTTTACAGGTGCTTGATTGAGAATGTGCTCATGTACAGTATGACATTACAGTGTGGTTTGGCAGCAGATAGTTGTCTGACTGGAAAGCATTACAGGGGGTGATCAGGTTAGCCCAGTCCGTCATTGGAGTATTGGTCCCTTCTATTGTGGACATTTTTACAACTTGCTGTCTCAGAAAGGCTAGACGTATTGCTAAGGATTTTATAATACCAGTTTATAGCTGTATAATAAAAACATATTGGAATTCATGAAAAAAATACTAGAAAATATAATTTTGTTTATCTAGATTAAAACTAACTAAAAACTAAATATTAACGGAAATATTGATGTCATATGGTAGAAACTGTATACATCAATAAAATACAGTAAAACAAAATACAGTTCATAATAATTTCAGTTCTCAGTCAAAATTTTAAATTGGAAAATATTTTGAGACTAGTGACAGATTTTAGATTAAAAACAATCTTTATAGTATGATTCCAAACTGCTATCTGGGATCAATAAACTCAAATCTATTTACTCAAGATTTTTGTGTTTATTGATAATTTTACAGCCAGAAATTCTGTGATTGTTAATGCCATCAAAGTCTGTCATAAATTCTTTGACAGAAATTAATGCGCAGACAATTTCTCTCTGTGTTGCTTTCTAATTTATTGAAGAATATCTGTCTTTAATAATCATCTGTTTGCATTAAGTATGTAAAAAATAATTACAATAATAGTTGGGATTCTTGCACTGACTATTTTTCTAAAATAAGGATATAAAATGCAATATTTTCATTTTTGGAATCTTGTATGCATATGTGTGTATATCACCTCTCTGGCCAAAGATGAAGAAAAGCTTAAAGATGCTTTTCATTATATAAAATAACTTTTGAACACATCAACAATGATCTAACACTGGCAGGAATCTGTGATACAATTAAAACGTTTAACCTGACTTTATTAAACTAAACCTTATTTCTCCCAAAAAAATGCATTTTGTTATTTAAGTATTCTAATATCTTAGAGTCACCAAACAAATCACTGCATTCCTGTCTAGTTCAGACTAGCATGCCTTTGATCTGAAAGAAAAATACAAAATACTGTATGGGCACATGCAGTTAAAAGTACAATATCTTGACTTGAAAATGTGCTTGTGGCCTGATTGTCCTAGCTTGGTGCTATTTGTATTTAAGCTTACCACAGTGAAATTTCTTTAAGTCAATTTTATGTCAGAAGTTTATTAGCAAATTACAAACTGTTCAAATTACATGCTTGTTTTAAAAGTGGTCTTTTTGCCTTTAGGATCCCTCGAATTTCTAGTAGATAAAAAATGGAAACTGTTGACAATATTTCTAATGAAACAGTGGTTACAGTACTTTTTTCAATTAACTAAGGCCCCTGATCAAATGCATAATTTTGTGAAAACATAACTTTGTGAAAATCTATAATGTATGTCACGTGATGTTCTGCGAACCTGTTCGTTTCTGTAATCTAGTCAATTGTTAGGAAACTAAACAGGTTTATTGTTGAAAACATCAGAGGCTTAAATCAGTGTAATGCTTTGGGTTAAAACAAATACTGTTCCTTATTGGGGAAATTAATTACAGGATACAGTACATACCATGTGACCTGAAGTAGTGGGGACATATTTTTAAGCAAACAGAATATAAAGAATCTTAATTATCTTTTCTGCATTGTGTCCCTTCTAAAGTAGCATTTTCCTAGAATCGTAACTGAAACCCCATTGCACATAAGAAGGTTTACAAATTCTTTGAAAAGACAGAACTGGAACGTTTTAATGATTTTAATGTAAACAAGACATTGAATAAGGAATGCTATGACATTGATTTTCTATCTGAGGTTTATGAAGTTGTTTAAATAGCTCAAGTTGTGGCTTGAAAATTTCAGAGGTGGACATTTACAACAATAACACAGGTGCTGGAATTAATAATGAAAGTTCAGGAGAGAGACAAAACTCATTTTTTTACTAATAACCTGTTACAACATAACTACAGTATAACCATGAGTCAGATTTTCCTCCCCAGTGAACTCGGCTCATCAAGCTGTTGTCTAATCTAATAGCAAACACTCTATATCTGTTCTGTTTTCTTAGTCTCTCCAATCCTGTTCCCAGAACCCACCGTTCTCTGTCCTTCATATTCTGTTGTGCCCTGCTCATTCTGACTACAAGCTTAGTTATGACTTTGGCAGTTGTTTCTTGTGTTTTCTACTCACTTTCCAGGTCATAGAATAAAAAAATGTGTACTCTCTCCCTCTTTTGTTTGAAGCCTACATTGCAATGAAACTCCTTTCCAAACCAACCCTTCCACTCTCTTTAAAAATGGTTTCACATTACACCTTTAGATGTAAATCTAGCAGTTTCTGATTCTAGGTCTTTCTGTCCATATTCTCCTTGACCCCAAATTCTGCTTTTGACACTGTTAACCACGACATCTTACTTTCTTATCTTGAGACTGTGTCTAGAGTTTATGACATTGCTCTTAAATGGTTCAACTCTTAACTCACTGATCACATTTCAAATCAAGACTCAAACCTTCTTCTTTTAAAAGGACTTTTATTTAATTGGTTCTGTCTGACCCCTTGCTTTCTTAATTTTTGTATTCTAAATCCTTATTGTGATTATGTAAAACTGTCTTCTCTCATTGTGTGCTTTTTTACTGTAAAGCACTTTGGAAAGCCACTTTTGAAGGTGATATTTAAAATAAAGGTAATTATTACTACTGTAAGTCTAGTTAACCCTCTGTTTTAATGAATTCACAGCTCTGAATTCACTGCCTTTTCTTCCTCTTGATCCTCATCTCTGTGTGTTTGGATTTACTATTATGTCCAATGACATTATACAGTACTTTTCCACCTTCAAAGAAAAACAAAACGGACCAAACTGGAAAGGGATTATAATTTTTCCTCTTCAAATGGACTATTATATATCAGTAATTGAGAATGCTTTCTGTCTCCTCAATAGCTATGCCACCAACCAGAGACAGTTTCAAACTCCTCTTCTGCATTACTGAACTTGGTTACATCATTTCAAGACACTGAGTTTATCATTCTCCACAATCGGGTTTCTTGCCATGTGTTTCTCCAGGAAGCACTTGGATAAGAGATTGAAGTACTTCATCAACTCCAAAGTCCACTGACGTCCAGATCACCTGACTAAAAATTCTGAAGACACTGAATTTCAGATGACTATCATGTGTACATCTAGGCAGCTGTTGCCTCCTTTCCATTTTAGCTTTGGTCTCCAGAATGCATGCTCGGTATATTACATGCTAATCATGCAAGCTAAGGTTTGCAGATCATCCCTGTAGCCAGATGGGTTGAATGGAATTAAATGCAAAGCTACACAACTGGAGCAGGACTTTGATGGTGTTTCCCTGAAAGTTTTTGTCTGTTGTTCATCCTAGAAGGGAAAGTCGTCACTCTTTGATACATGTTCCTTATCTGGCTACATTCAGTGTGACGGTTTACCTAAAATCTAATGCGCTTTGGGGCCAGAGGCCAAAAGTAATATATCAGTCTAATACAACAACTGGAAAATACTTCAATGAAGATGTTATCCCATGTTCTGCTTATTATCCAGACACTGAATCAAACGTCATTGTAGCTTTGTCAGTTCTATAACAAGAGGATGTAGACAGCACGCCCTGTACTGTGCTGAAAGGTAATGACACTAACACAATCAATCTTATTGAAATGTAAGCTCTTTTAAATCCATTTTATAGTCCATATCAGTTCTTGATGCTAAGCAATGCAGGTCGTGGGGTATTTCTTTTTCTTTGCTTGATTTCTTTCCCTAATTTGTCAGTTATGGCCTTTTCTGTTTTCTCGAGAACTTCTCTTTCAGGTATTTTCTTACATTTGCAGAGGTTTTAATTTAAAATATTCAATATGGTTTAGCCCAGACATCTATAAGATATTTGATGTATAACCTAAATAACTTTGGCAACATACCCATCATTTCTGATGCCAGTATTTGAAGTCATTTTATTTTTTTTAACAAATCTGATGGTATGAGATCATTGTCTGTAGAGTCCCTGTGATTATTGATCACTGCTGGCCATCTGTTGGAGTTCCATTGTCCTTCAAAATGCTAATCCATCTTGTCAAGCCAACTTCATTCACTCATTAAGTCTTCAATCTTCTTTAGAAAACTGCTTCTGTGAGCACTTCTACAGGACTGTTTAGTGAATGTGAAGCACAGAAGAGATTCATTAAGAGAATAGGAAGGATAGAAAGCTTTTGGTCTCAATGGTTAAATAAATCAATTAATAAATATAAAAGGATAAACAAAGCACTTTCTAAAATAATTTAAAAGCAAGATGACACAATGAAAAAGAGTACAATAATCTGCAAGCACATTTTTAAAAAAGGATATTACAAAGACCACTCTAAAGAAAAAATAATTTTGCTATTAAACCTGAAGTAAGAAATTAAACATTGTTCAACATGATTGTAATGAACGATAGCTTATAGAGCATATTAAAAAAAAATATTTCACATGGCTTAGTGTTTACCAAGGAATATATCGCGGACAAATTGTATTGGGAAGAGAAAGCTTATAAACTTAAGATATGTCTACGTTTTCATGATTTTTTGCCAATTGAGCTAGAGGACACAAGAAAAGATATCCACAAGCCATTCATAAAACACTTCCAACTGTTACTATCGTCACTACATTATGTAAGACACATTAGCTGAAAAATTGCCATAGTATGCATCTAAAAAGAGAGATAAACCCAATTCTGGTAATTATAGAGCAATAACTTCTGTATGCCATCTGTATGACATTAGTGTGTTTGGAGATTTAGAAAATCTAGGTCAGCTTTACTAATGTGTTACATGTATATTTGTTTGAACAAACACCAGCAGTAATGGATACAAACAGAGCATTTAACAAGGTAACCAAACTTTTTGTGTAATCGTTTGAGATAATTTGCTAAGCCTTTGCTGCAGCCACTTTAAGAACTTGCCTATTCTTAGAATGTACTATTATTTTCAGGCCGTAAAAATGCATGCTCAGATGAGTTTAGATCTGGAGATTGACTTAGCCAGCCCAAGATTTTGCAATGCACAAGACCTTGTTAAAATATTACGTAGATAGATAGATACTTTATTGATCCTGTGAGGGAAAATGCAGTGCAACAGCAGCTTAACACAGACAACACAGCCACAGTGTAACGAATTATATAATAATAGTACAATACATACAATACAATACAAGAGTTACTCACAGTCCGGACACACAAAGAACAAACTAGAACAGAACAGTACACAGAAAAATCGTATCACACATATGAATATAAATATAGATGTAAATATAGATATAGATATAAATATATAAAAAAGTAAAAACGTTCTATTCATTTTTCCTATGAATTCATGTGGTTTCTTTTCTCTGGACAGATTCCAGAGCTGTTGAAGATATTACGTACATGATAACATAAATCTTCAACAGCTCTGGAATCTGTCCAGAGAAAAGAAACCACATGAATTCATAGGAAAAATGAATAGAACATTTTTACTCTTGAGCACAAAACAATCTTTTTCTGATGAAGTTCTTAATTGTATTGGTTGTATGTGTGGATCACTGCCATGCACCATGCTGGAGTGCGACCCAATAAGTATGAAAGCATTTTCTTCTGTACAAGTAGACAAAATGTTTCTGTAAACTTCAGAATTCATTCTGCTGCTTCCATCACTAGTTACCACCAGTAAAAGGAGTGATGTTGTTCTAGAGTTGGACATCTTTATCCAGTCTATGATATTACAAGACATTATCTCCACCATGTTTGCAGATTTGGTGATGGTCTTTGGGGCATATGAAGTTTATTTTCTTTCTCATTCTTTAACCTTTCTGTCACTTTCTGAAACCTAGCTTTACTTTGGTTTCGTCTGTCCAGAAAGCTTTACTCCAAAACTCTCCTTGGTCAGCTTTGTACTTCTGAACAAATTAAAGTAGCATAGTAAGTATAACAATGTAAAACTGCGCATTTAGGAAAATATGTACAAAAAATCTATTGCTGCTCTGGAATCGGTCCAGAGAAATGCAACGAGATACATTCCCAGGGTAAAATAATTTACCGTAGTTTTGATACTCTTGAACAGAGAAGACTATGAGGGAACATGATTTGAAGTATTCAAAATTCTCAAAGGCACTGACAAAGGCAAAACAATTGGAGTTCTTGAGAATCAGGAGTGAAACCTGAACCAGAAGACATAAATGAAAACTATGGGGAAGTGCATTCAAAAGTTAGAACAGGAGGCTCATTTTTTCTTTCTCGCAACAAAGGGTTGTGAGTGTTTGGAAATTGCCGCCCAGCCATGCTGTTGAAGCCGATGTCCTGGTTCCTTTCAAAAAACGCTAGGTGAGAACTTCCTCACATCACTTAGTAACTGGCACCTTAATGAGATAGTTGGGCTGAATCACTTCCCTTTGTTTGAAAATTGTTTTAATCTTGGGATTTTTAACAGCTGTACAAAATTGGGTTTTGATTATTTTAATGAGTGAGTCCTTTACATACCTGTATTTCTACAAACTTAATGTGGTTATATGAGACAATATGTTAACCCTTTGTTTTGTGATAAAAGTAGCAATAATAAAGTTCCACAAAATTCATGTAATGTAATTTAATCAGTTAATTCATTATCAGTTACTGTGTGTTAAAACAAATTTTGAAAAAATAAAAAAATATGTTGATTCAAGCATTTTATTTTCTTTTTTCTCCATAATAGGCTCATAGGCTCCTTCTCTGGAAATAACTACAGACCAATAAATGTTTTATAAGACCAAGAAATTGTAAATTAACACAACTGCCACATATTGTATCAAAATATTTCATGTTGCTTAGCAGCTAACATTGCTTTTTTGTGGCTTTGTTTGCCACTCAAGGTCTAGTTAATAAAATTATACATGTTTTAAAGAGTTTTATCTTATTTTATTTCCATGTGGCTGATGATTTTAATTTCACATCTTTCTAAGTAAGGCTGTAAAAGTTAAAAACTGATAAGTTCACAATCAAAAAACATATTGTTTGTAGTTTTAGAAAATTAATTGCACATGTCCCTATATAGCATTATGTATGTGCTATAACATCTTTTGTAGCAGTTATAAAGGAGATATGAAGTCATTATAATTCTAATTAAGTAATTATTTTGTTGTTTTATATCTGTTTTGTATAGCTAGTTACTAGTTTTCCTAAACTAGTTCCATAGCAACAGTAAGGCTATTGCATGTTCAGTTCTCCCTCTGCCAGGTACCAACCTTTTCAGTAGCATAAATTATTAATTTATACAGTGAGTGGCAAAGCCTGAATATGACCCTGAAAGCTATTGGTTGTAGACAAGAGCTGACTAAGTCAAACCACTAAAAAACTACAAAATCATTTTTATATATGAAGTATACTGAAGGGTCGTGTAAGTATGGGAGAAGCAACTGTACCTACACATGTTCGTTGATACACTGGCATCTTTCAGGCAGGATGAGATCCTTGGGACAATTAGGTACTATCGACTGTTAAACAGCAGGAGGTAAATGAACCACATTTCCCAGAATTCTGTGGTGCATTCTTACCAACTGCCCTCTCGCACTACTTAAAGGGTTGGATATGCCATATGGCCTCCTATTGTTTGTAACTATTCTTAGTAACTTTGTAATGCTTTCATGGTAACAACATGTCATGTTTCATAATTTTAAAAAATACAATTCAATTTATAGTGTACCTTTTTTGTAATTTTAATTGAAATCAAAGTTTAAAATCCAGTACCTTCCATAACAATTCAGACTGTAAAGTCAAAATTGCTGTATAGTCAAACAATGACCAGGTCAGTCGAGGCAAACAGCTGCTCTTGATGATAGAAAAATCATCAGACCTGTGAAGAAAAAGTTTAAAACAGCCGTCACTGTAATCACCAACAACCTCCGTAGTGCAGGTTGAAAGATATGCAGGAGTGAAAGCTATCACAAACTAATGTTTGCAGTAGACTTCGACAGCAGAATTATAAAGGCTACACAGAAAGATGTCTCTCATTAGCACCAGAAATAGAAAGGCCAGATTACAGTTTATACAAAAGTATCAAAGTGATATCAAGGTGAAAGTACAGATAGGAACCAAGTGAAAATAATCCAAAGCATACCACTTCCTCTGTGAAACATGGTGGAGGTAGTGTCATGGCTTTGGCATGCATGGTCACCTCTGGAACTGACTCACTCATCTTTTTAGACTGCAACAGCAGAATGATTTCAGAAGCGTACAGAAACACCTTGTCTGCCTATGTATAAGAAAATGCCTCCAGACACCTTGGCCAGTTCTTCATTCTGCAGCTTGTCAATGACCCAAAACACACTGCCAACACAACCAAGGAGTTCATCAGGGGGAAAAAAGTGGAAAGTTTTAGACTGGCCAAGATAATCTCCTGATTGAAATACAGTCCAACATTTCAGCTGCCGAAATTTCAGTTGTCTAAAAAGAGACTGAAGTCAGGACCCCCCCCCCCCCAAAACAAACAACAACTGAAAATGGTTGCAGCAAAGGCTTGGCAAAGCATCTAAAAAGAACAAACCAAGAATTTGGTGATGTCAATGGGACGCAGGCTTGAGGCAGGTCTTGCAACCAAATAATACGTTTTATACTATTTTAATTTACTTTTGTTATGCCCTCGGTCTCCTTGGAAACCGGGCGCATTCTCATGAGGAGCCAAATTTCACCCATTGCTGATTGGACTCCCTCAGACCAGTTGTACCTACCTCCTCCATCCAATTAACGGGTCCTTACACAACACGCCATTTAAACCTCACTCCGCCATGGATCGAGTGTTCCGTCATTGCGCTATTTTCCGACCTATGTTAGTGCACTCAGCAATATTAACCTGTGTCTCAGAAAGATACGCAGCCTGAAGTCTGCCTGAAAGACTCCCAGTCTGCCCTGAACCTGCTCTCCCTCTCTGCTGCCACCTGCTTTTGTGAACACTTGACCAGTGGCTTGGTTCCACGTTCCCTGCTTGTAATCCAGCACATTGTCCTGTGGAGTCCCATTCTCCATCTTCTTTCAACAAAAAGACTGTTTGTGTCTGTTCTGTTATAGCATTCTCCTCCAGCTTCTATACACCGTCCACCTGCTTTCGCCTCTCCCAGCCCTCATTGGGCTCCAGTTCTTGGATTCCTCTGTCAGTAACGCACAGCTTCTGCATCAGCACGCTGTGTTGTAACAGTTTTAAATTAATTTGTTCTTATGCACTTATGCTCACCTAAAATGGGGGGATGCAATACAAAAATTGGTATTATTCTAAAACATTGAAGCATATATGTACAGAAATACTCAGAAATAAAAGATGATGTTCTGTGCTTTCGCCATGTATTCATCTTTTCATCTCAATTGCTCAATTGCATCACATTGCTTGAGTATAGAGCGAAAACAATTTTGACTTTACTGTTGCAAAACTTATGGAGGGTGCTGTATGTGATACATCTGATTGTTGACTTTCTTTTGTGCATGTACTGATATACAGGCTGGGTTTATTAATGATTTGTCAAATATAGTTCTAATAAAAAAGTTGTTTTCTTAAATAATACACTTAAATAGGTACTCTGTATTTAATATCCATCCAAATATCTATTTCTGCTTTATCCAATTCAGGGTTGCTGGGGAACCAGAGCCTATCACAGCAAGTAACGCTCACAGGGTACACTCTGGATGGGCGTCCATCACAGTGAAAACACAGACACGCACAACACTCACACCAGGGCTAATTTTCCCAGAAGCCTATTAACCCACCTGTATGTTTGTGGAAACCAGAACACCCAGAGGAAACCAATCCAAACATGGACAGAACATACAGTACAAACTTCACACAGATAACACCCAGCTCCAGAATTGACTCCAGGGCCTTAGGAGGCAGCAAGGCTAATCACTGTGCCACAGTGCCACCCTGCCTTATATATACAGTATATAATAAACCTACTGTATAGCATGCAAAGGAACAAGTAATAGGTTTATTCCATGCTGAAAAAAAGAAGAAAGAGAACACAACATTTCGGCCATGGAGCCTTCTTCAGGTACCTGAAGAACCTGAAGGCAGCTACCCGCCTGAACTACTGTATAGCATGTTTTCTCCTATGTAGTAGAGATGTCTTGTTTGAAACCTCACATTTTCCATCTGAGACATTACAGAATCATATACATTTGAGAAGTAAGCCCTGAGCCTGAAATATCACCAACACTCATACACAAGCCTTCAGTTACATAATTTTTCCTCCTAGCAACATGGAAACTATTTTTTGGCATCTTGACATTTATCTTTCCATTTGTCAGTAATGCAGTTTAATATGGTTTCTTAGATTTTCCCATATTTGAAATAATGTTCCTAATATAGTTTCCTTATTTAACACTTCTGGTCATACATTTTACAGCCTTTCTCATTTTGATGAGAATGATGATGAAATTAAGCTAAAAAAAGAGTCTGAAGATTCTTACTGGTAGGTATGCAGCTGAGTTTTTATGAAATGACATGGAAACAGTGCATGCCTTGAATTTGATTAGGACATTTGTGTGCCTTAGTAATCCTCAGTTTTCTGCTCATTTTTAAGAGCCCGTTGCTTTATGTTTTTAATATACAACTGATTTAATTTAATATTTATGACAACCGTATTATGAGAAGGATACAAATTCACAAATGTCTTTTCAAAAGTTTCATATTTGACTAATTTTAGCAGTGCTAGGACTCATTCAGCTCACCAACTTATTTGAGAGGCTTTGCTGTAGCCATTTTGAGATCTTCCCAATTCTTGAGTCACATGAAGAAAGTGTTTTACATTTTCAAAAGTAAAAGACCTTTTACTGTAAGTTGTAACCTATACAGTATTTTTTATAAGAAAATATTTAGGTTAATTGCTTAATTGACAACTCAGGTTGGAACAAAGACCATCCTTTATGGACAGGAAAGTCTCCATTTAAACCAGAGATGACTCAAGGTCTGTAACTGCACACAAAATGGTAGAACAGACAAAGAAAACAGTGTGGGTCTACAGTAGGTGCGACAGAAATAGAAACAGCCAAAACATGGATGAAATTAACAATACTTGTTTACTATAACCAAAATATAAATACAAAGATATATAAAAACATATTTCTTTGAATGAAAAGATTCATTAGGTCCAGTAAGTAAATAATTAGCTTATAACAGATTTCAACAGAGGTCTTGTATCAAGGACAATCACAACTTCCATTATTATGATTTTATAATCATATATGATTATTTAAGAAAATCTGGGGCCATAAGTCAAATCCCTGAAAACTTGCTCTCATGACACTATACATTTTTTCAGGCTAAAGCAGGCTTTATATCTGAAACATGCATTTTCACGTGAAGAGTAGCACAACCAAACATAATTCACAGGAAAGGAAAGGCAAAAATAAAGACAAAATATTATTGTGAATGATATTTAGCAATTTCCTTGGAAAACTGATGTCAGATGTTTATATTGCAAGGGAAGAATGTAGTATACACTTTAACTTTAGGCAAACATTTATCAATTTTTTGTTAATAATGTCATGAACAAGATAGAAAGGTTTGCTTTTTAGAAGTGTCCTGTAAGACACTTTGAAAAACATGATTGGTAATACAGAGCTTTTAAATCTATAATACTTATATTAAATAAACATCATAGGTTAAGTAGGCCTGTGGCTTTTGATAAAATATTCTCAATATTATCTTTGTAGTATGGAAATGTAGATTTTAATGTGTTTCATACTTTTCAAAGTAGAATAATGTATACTGGAAATGATAAAATGTACTGCATCTTTGCATTAAATGGATGAAGTGTTTATTATTTGTACATAACAAATACTATTGTACTTGCTCCCTGCTTTTTTTAATGGTTCCTGTAAATAACAAATACAATGTTGATTAAGAATACAGAAATACCAATTCAAATTGCTATATTCTAATAAGAAGGGGTAGACTGCTGTAGCACTTAGTGCTGCAGCCCAACAGCTCCAGGGTCTGGGCTTGGTTCTAGATTGATTGAGTAGGTCTCCTCACAACTCCTAAAGAAAACCTGGCTATATTTTGACTGACTATTCAATATCTTCTCTTCCTCTGTGGCCCTGCAATGGACTACTACTCCATCCAGTTGGAGAGCAGCTTCGAGTTCTCAGTCCATAAGAATGTATCAATTTACAAATGCTTGAGTTCTGAGTTTACAAATCAAAGGAGAACATTTGTCCCATCAAGCCCATTTAGTATTTAGTAGTTTATTTATCCAAGGATCTCATCCAGCCATTTCTTGAAAGAAAACAGGGTATCCACTTTAACAATATGACTGGGTAGCTTGCTCCCTACTTCCATGGTTTACCCCTTGGGAAAAAAAAAATATTCTTGGCTTTGTCCCACCTTGCACTCTACATTTCTGTGATAAGCTCTTGCTCCCTGCTTTCTTCAGCATGAAAAGCAGCATCTTTACAGGTGAATTGTGAGTAAACTGTATCAATTGTTTTACTCTAATGTTCCAAAAATAATAAACCAAAACTACCAAAGAAAACTAAACTGCATCAAGAGCCTAAAATTATAATGCAATGGCATATTCTGTTGTAAAAACTATGACCAAATTTTTCAAGGATTTAAACTATCATTATGTGGAGATCCTCTGTGTTTTTTATTTTTTAAAATATTGGACGTAATTGCAGGCTTATCTCACAAGTGAACCTTGAAAGAAAGCATTGCAATATCTGAGTTGTTTAAACTCAAACAATGGAATAACCCAACTTGTTTATTAATTAGAAATGCAGTTTCCCCAGCAACAGCTATTAGGTTGCTATGGTTTCACAACATTTTGTGGGGCCAAATGTAATCAGAATAACTTGAGTATCAACTAATTTATGAAAACGTTAACAAAGTATGTACAATATATCTGTGGTAACTCTGGGTTTTATTATAAGTTTGTATCTGTTTTGGCTTGAAAATTTTTTTAATCTATATTCAGACACTATCTTTTTAAATTTAGTGAGCTCACCAGAAAAAAATCATCTTAGATTAGTTTTTTGAAAACATTTTGGCACTCAGCACTTTTTTTCTGAATAGGTTCCTTGTACTCCATGTCAGAATACAACTGTTCACTCAGTCACAACTCCCTATCACAAGAACTGCACAATTACTCCTATTAGTCTTTTAAGTGCATTTTTTCTTACCATAGCTAACAAATGAAACAACCAATTGGCATACAGTAGCCTCCAATTTATTCCCCTACTCTTGATGAACTATAGCCTTAAGTTGACTTAGCTTGAAAATACCTGTACACAGTTACTATTTTCTGATACAGTGAAACCAAAATACTTGTATAATTTTTAATATTATATGTATAGGAACATAAAAATGTTTCTAAATGCTCAATGTTCAGATTTCATAAGTTGGCAATCAAGTTTTGTGAACATTCCTTTGACTTGGGAAGCCTGAGGAATCACTTTCAGTAGAATGTTCTGAACATTCTCATCAGACACATTCTATCATCTCCCATATGGAAGCTCTCCAGTACCCACAATTTCTGATATAGTGTCTTTAGCTTATACCAGAAATGTTCTACTAGAACAATCAAACTAAGAGAGGGTATGACTAAACACTGTTTCATTTCAGAAACCATCATTTTTAACCCATTTTTAACAATGCATACCCTCTCTAGTTGTAAAGTTCACCTAGGAATGTAACTTAGGCCTGGACCAAATCAAAACTTCAACTGAACTTTCAAGCCTCTCATTAACACAAGTCTGCCATCAAATACTGGGGTTAGTCTTAACTGTATCATTTGCAGTTAGAACAAAAATTTTGATTTGATCTTTGCCTTAGCGTTGATAAAATATGAAATGCTTGAAAATGCATTTTTTCCTTTTGAAAAAAAATACTCCAGCATTTTGGATTTGAGATGAAAGATCACTCTTGTTTTAGATCAAAGGACTTTTAAAAAGATCTAAAATCTACATTTTTATGGAAACAATATTTGTTGCATTGTGTCAAAGCGTAACTCAATACTGTTACGTGTTGTCTAAATCTTGAAACATTTTATTGAATTACTTTGAAAATCCCTTAATGATGCTTAACTGTCAATCTGGTTACATAATGCAAATTCATACTGTTGCTTGGAAAATCCCTGCTTGAATAACAAAGAACATATGCATCAGTGTGTGATGGCTAATTTTCTTGATGTCGTTTTGGCAATTACATAGAATTCTTCATTACTTTCGTGTACCATTAGGTATGAAAAAACAACATTTATGGACGAATGGAGATGTGGTTACCCACAGATATGAGCACAAAGAGTCAAAGTAAACAATCCGCGTCTCTCACTTATCTCAACATGAGTGGGAGTAAAAAGAATACAGTTCTGAATTTGGAAGGATGTAATGTACTGTATGTAGCTGCCAAAGTCTGATGCCGTGTGAACAGTATGATACTGATTTATGTATGATACGGATTTAATTTTAACAGACAGGATACTATGACCACATCTTGATTTAAGCATTCACATCAGTGGATTTATTTTTTCAGTTATATTACACATTGAGCTTTTGATTTTATTCAAATGTGGGAATAAGGAAACTAAAAGTGGTAGGTCTAAATAGATTCATTCCATTTAGCATTTCCTTCTTAAATAGTAATGTAATATATCAGTTAATCTTAACATGATAATTGCTTTCTTACTGAACATTTTATTAAACAGTTTTGTTTTAAAATTCTTCTTTATGGAATACGTTGTTGAATCCATTTTAATGATGGACTCACTGATAGTAAATAGATGCTATATGTTCTCTTGTGGGTGAAAAAGGGACTACAGTGTCCCACTGGTCAGGTCAAACAGTAAGATTATTCCAATGAAACATTGAATTAGTTGTCTTTGATATTAAATTTTGTGAAACTTTTTTGTCTTTGATTTTCGTTTGGCAAAAAAGTATATTTAGAACATAAATCTTTATATTTCAGTACCACAGCAATACAAGCTGGTCATCTGGCATTCTGTGTGCTGCTAATATGTTTCATGTATTTAATCTATTTTAAAATGAAATATGTTAAAGTACAGGTACTGTATGAGACTAACCATTTAGTCTAACATGACTACCAGTGTGTGTTGAACTGCAAGGGCTTTGCATTGAAATAATATTTCAGCCACTGGAGCGGTGCAGTGGCTCTATGGCTAAGGATCTGCGCTTGTGGCTGGAAGGTTGCTGGTTTCTATCCTGCGGCCGGCAGAGAAATCCTACTCCGTTGGGCCCCTGAGCAAGGCCCTTAACCCCAAGTGCTCCAGGGGTGACGTATAAATGGCTGACACTGCACTCTGACTCCAAGAGTCACTCCCTGTGTGTGTGTCTCATGGAGAGCAAGTTCGGGTATGCGAAAACTCAACATCCTAATACAAGAATTTCTTCAGTATATGGCCAATAAAGTGATCTTGTCTTATTTAGTTCTTTTTTAATGTATTTGAGGTTTAATCTTTCAGTAATATACCACAGATTTCAATTACACACAGCCTACAATTACTGTAGGCTCAATAACTGTTTTGCAGAATGATCTCCAGCTTAATGAATTAATTTAAGGTGTGCTCACTTCTTGGGAAACAATAGATGTGATTATAAAAGAAAACCTTTTGACTCTCATTAAAATGTAATAGCTTGCACTGACCTGCACTAAGCCCTTTAATGTTTAGTTCTGAGCGACTGGCAAGAAATTGCAATAATTGGATTATACAATATACTGTGTTAGCCTAAAAAAACTAAACCTTGCCAAAACCAAAAGAATGTATCAAGAATGGTTGTCAGGTATTGTCAGGTATTCTTTCATTGGAAATTTTGTGCTGAATGGGGTCCTGAATGAGTATGGTTTCAGGCTTAAGTGGTGTGAGAGTCAGAAACACCTAATAAAATTTGGTTTTATTTGTTAATATGCCTGTGAAGAGTTTGTAAAGTTAAATCAGTTTCTGTCAAACTATTGCTTGTAGAATGATTTGGACAATATTTCCTTTTGTGGCAAAGCACAGTATATAGCTATATATGTGAGAAAAAAATGTTCAGGAAATGACTCTTTACTGAGGTATTATTTCTGCCCTAAAACACAGCCATGCCATCAAAAATTGTCTATGTGGGAATCCTAACCCTAACCCTAACCCTAGCTAAGGGTTTGGCTTGGTTAGTGTTAGGGTTAGGTCTCAGGGATTTGTCAAACACTTTAAACTCAAGGTATAAGGCTGAAAAGACCAAACAACATTGCTAAAATCAAAAGAATGTATGACGAATGGTAAAATTAATTTTTGTCAGGTATTCTTTCTTTGGAAACTTTGTGTTGAATGGAGTCCTAAATGAGTATGGGTCCAGGCTTAAGTGGTGTGAGAGTCAGAAATACCAAATAGATTTTGGTTTTGTTTGTTAATATGCCTGTGTAGTCAATGCTGATTGCAATAGTTTGTTAAGTTAAATCAAGTTTCCTTCAAACTTTTGCTTGTACAGCAATTCAGACAACATTCCTTTTTGAGGCAAAGCACTGTATATAGCCATATACTGTATGTGGCAAACACCCCCTGCTTGGATCAAGAGAGACCCTTTTTCTAGTCTATTGATACAGACATACTGTAAAGTAGAGAAGCAACACAAGTTTGATGATCTCAGTAAGGACACAAAAGCAATTATTCAAAAAATCATTATATTATTTGTATAATCTGACACTTTTTAACAAATTTAGCTAAGGGATGGCATGGCAGAAAGATTGGCAGTATTTTAGAATTTAAATAATATAACTGAAAATGTTTTAACTTTAAGATTATCTTTCAAGCCATCTCATGGAAAAAGTGGTTGAATCAAATGAAGAATGACAAGAACAGATTTTCCCCCCTCTGTTAGGAACATTTTACATCTCTTGTGTATTTTTCTTTAAATGCAAATTCTTTACAGATTCATTTTTAAGCGAAACTTGAGTAAAATTATATACTTTCAGTCTTTGAAACAACGTGATTCAAATGCTGCAATTCGAGAATGCTGAGATTAAACCGACTGCAGATCCCTCCCTCACAAACATTAGATCGTAGACTTGATTTTACACAATTGCACCACTGAACTACCCTGCTGATTCACTGGGTCTTTACAATGTACTATTGATGTTGCTTGGTACCTTTAGTTAGCTGTCTCTCCCTTAATTCTACCAAAGAAACTAGGCCAGCACTTGATTACCTTCATTATCTTATTTGACAGGTTAAAAATCAGATGTCTTTATCACATTAATTATGTGAGGGATTAAAGTGATTGTCTGGTTTCAAATGTTGGAATTAATACCTTTAATTCTCTGCTTTGTTTCAAAAATTGATTTTTATTGTGCTCTTCATTATTAAGGCAGCCTTGAAACAACAGTGAAGGAATCTCCGTTTTAGAGGAAAATGCTGATAATGTCTTCTGTGTACCTGACTGAGTATCTGTTATATGATTCAAAGGAAGACAACAGTCTTAGTGCTATCCATCCCCTGCCATTCATTTACACAAAATAATATAAACACAAAAGAATATAATGAAGCATTATTCTTTGTAAGTTGTTAGTTAAACCTGGATCAGTTTCTTCATCTATCCTTCTTTCTTGGAATTAATTATATATTAAATACATTATGGGGCACCTGTATGTCTCTCTAAATAGTTTTGCAGGTAAGAAATTATCTTCCCACGGAGAAGTGCAGGACAGAGAAAGAAGGATGAAATACATGTGGACAGTCATTTTCACGTTTAATGATCGAGAGCTGCAATATATAGCTTTCAAATGGTACAGCACAATCATAATGTTTCTCTCTCTGTGATGTCTTAGACATCTATAGTACAAAGAGTCACTAAGCTCATTTCATCAGAGTACAGATGCTAAGCAATGCAGACTCGGTAGTACTGTGTTGGGAAAGTACTGTTAGACTACTCAGTATCAGTCTGACACCTCATGTTTTGGGTGAAACATTAAGTTAAAGTCCTGACCATTTGGACCATTAGAGCTGGGGTGTTTCACACTACTCTACCTGATCTTCTGTGTAGTGGGGCTACTTTTGAGTGTGTCTTCCAAGTACTGTAGGTGGATGAAGTTGGGCTTTGGAAATTAAAAAACACTGTATACTGTACATGCTATTAACATGGGTATCTTTACCATATGTGTTGCATTTATGTCATTTGATTAAAGGTTTCTAAATTTAATTTTTCATAGTACAGTAATTAATTTATATAAGTGTAATGTCTTGACAGCTTTTAATTATGTGTGTCTAGATAATACATTCTACACTCATTGAAAAGGTCCAGTAAATTACTTGTTTTAACTACAACTTAGAGTTGCCATTCATACCACAGAAAACTCTCCAGGAGTATTTCATTACAAGTAGCACCTACAGTACAGTGTTTAGTTCCAATTGTGTTTTGGATTTTGGTATGGATAGTATGAGGGAGTCTACAGTATGTCACTGATTCGACTATGCAGTTGAAGTGTCCCAGAGAGGTTTCCTTTGGGTTTGGCCAATTTGTGGACCAACAGTATGTGGACCAAGAGTAGTGTCAGGGGAGCCGGTTCGGACTCCCGTGGAGTGCGTTATTAAAGACCCTAAGCGGATGGTAGAATCCCTAAAAGACAAAGGAGGAAGGTATAACGTGGTTAGGATGGGTTGACAAGACAGGGTGGCGGTGACTGTTGTGAGCAGATGCACGAGGGAAATACGGAAGCAACCAAATCCAAGGAAATCCAAAAAGGGAAGTCGGGGCGCAGTCCGTAATCCAAGGGCCGGGAGATCCATCCAAGATAAACAGTTACAAATGGGAACAGGGTCGGAACTGGCACAGGAACAGGAACTAAAAATATAACGGGACCGGGTGCTCTGAATCCCGGACCCAAGAGGTCAGGACGCCGGGGAATAAGGCCTGCCTTCGGGCTACCTGGAAAATAGGCAAGTCTTGTGGCGTCCATTTCCACTACTGAGCCCGCAACTGCAGAGACGCTAGGCTTTTAACCAAAAACCAAACAAGATGCACCAGGAGATAATAGAAACTAATCATAATCGAAAGGGGTAGGAGCTCCCTCTAGAGGAGGGATGTGGAAAGTAACAAGTAGTCATTGAGCCAAGATGGTTATTGACAGCCCAGTGATTCAGCACAGCAGGGATAATCAAGGCATATCTTATATACACAAACCCTCCAAACCAGATAGGGCTGAGCTTTGGGGAAAAGACCTACAAAGACTTAGGACTTAAGATGAAAAGACAGACAAACCAAAAATAAGCTCCCTGTTATCCAAAAGAGTTGTTTGTGGGGAAGTTTGTTTTAAATGACATGACCTGAAAAACAAGTTGCAATAAGATAAGATCACTTTATTAGCCATATACAATTTCTTGCATTAGGAATTCGTCTTTTCGCATACCCCAGCTTGCTCTCCATGAGACACAGACACAGAGAGAGAAGCTTGGCGTGGAGGGTCAGCCATTGTACAGCGCTTCTGGAGCAGTTGGGGTTAAGGGCCTTGCTCAGGGGCCCAACGGAGTAAGATTCCTCTGCTGGCCGCGGTACTTGAAGCGGCAACCTTCCGGTCACAGACACAGATCCTTAGCCACAGTGCCACCGCTCCGCCCCAATAAGGTCTTTACTACAGATAAAGATTTTGTACTGCCACAAGATGGTCGTCTGAAAGGTTTCATATTATAGATGGAGGAGGTGCCATTACAGTGATCTTTAAATAGGTCATCTCTGGATACACTGCAAGGTAAAATCGGTGCTCTTTTAGCCTCAATGCTAATAAACGGTTAACTAATAAATGGCTAATAAATCTTCTAGACCCTCTATAAAGAGGTTAAATGTTAAAACAAATATAAAAAATGTAAAAAGACTCAGAGACTCACACTTCATCACAAAACTCACAATACGCCCATGAACTTGTCAGTTCTTCACTCCTTTCTCCTTATGGTGAAGTGTATAACAGAGATTTAGCTCTATTTCTAGAAAGCATGTCTCTTGTGTCTAACATCTTCAAATTATCTCTGGGTCTCATTCAGTTAAAAACTTTTCCATAGGATGGATTTCACAATTTGATCTCAGTGTCTGTTTTCATCTTCTAAGAATCGGCAACATTATACAGTAGGCTTACAAGAAACACTTGCACATTTCAAATCTGCCAGCTATCTTTTGACGGGAGCCATTACAGTAGTGTTCATGCACATTTCATTCCTTCTTAAACCTTGTTTTTTCTCCTTCTGGTTATACATGTAGATAATCATCCAGTTAGCTTGCACTCAAAAATGGATAAATGAAAGGAGAAACTATACATCTTCAAAAGAAGGTGTAGTATCAGTAGTTCAGAACATCATAATGTGATAAACTCAGTTCCCTGTGAATATGTAAGCTTGCTAAGAATGCTACTTTGACTGACCTGTCAGTCTCCTTGTTTTTCTTTCATCTATGCCACATTGACAATGTCTTTGAACTGCTAATCAGACCCTTTATAGTTACATCAATCGTTTTCATACAGTATACAGTATATGACCCAAATGCCCCTTCACTTAGTGCCAGATATATCTCTTTATAGAATGTGAGGAATACAAGAGCATCAGTTATTTTGGCAAGATTAGTCTTCTGGCTTAGCTACCAAACTACTTTTTCACACACAGACAGCTACAGGTACTTGAAAATAAACAGAATTTTGTACTAACAAAAAAAAATGGAGAGTGCTTGTCATAGTAGACATTTGACCCCTTTACAATGCAAAAATTCAATATCCAATATTGA
This sequence comes from Lepisosteus platostomus, assembly GCF_059453375.1. Classification (NCBI taxonomy): domain Eukaryota; kingdom Metazoa; phylum Chordata; class Actinopteri; order Semionotiformes; family Lepisosteidae; genus Lepisosteus; species Lepisosteus platostomus. The sequence goes on from NC_142620.1 coordinate 15,721,545, forward strand.
ATATTATTTTTTGGATATCCTTAACATCCTTAGTTTTTGTAAAGACGGGTATCTTTTTGAAAACCAAAGTTAAAGATCAGCAAGCAAATGCCCATGAGTCAAAAATGTAGTCCACATTGACTATGTTGGTCAGACAAATTTGTTTATTCCTATTCTCCATAAACTCTGGAAAAAAGAAGGTGTTCATTATGGAAGTCTGATACAGTAAAATACTTTGTACAGTAAAATAAAAGTTTAAATTGGTTGGTACCTCAGCATTTGCAAATACTCAAAACACGTAGAAGCAGTATTTCTATTACACCTGGTTGTACAGTAGCTGTCCATCACCATGCAATGGATTAATCTTTTAATCCAGAAAATGTAGGATTATCCTATTTTGCTATTTATATTGAAATACAGGGTTAATTTAAACATGGTTAATTAATGGATGGCTAATTTAAACTTGTATTTTTTGTCTGTTTCCAATAAAGGAATGTATTGCTATGCTTAACAAACTGCTTAGCAAACATTTGGACAATGTTTCAAAGAGTGAAAGCCATCTGTCTTCAGTTATTATTCAGTGACCTTCCCATTCTAAAAGTAAAGCAAGATTAACAAGAAAGCTTCCACTATAAATGTATTAGGTCATTACTAATAATCAAATAAAAAAAATAAAATAATCAAATGAAAGAATTCTCATAAGGACATAGGATGTCTGACATAATTTGATGTTAAAGTCAATACATCATTTTTTGACATTACCATCTTTTGTCAGCACTTCCCATCATTGAAGAAAAAGCTTTTGTCATACCATATGATTCCTTTTTATTTCTTCAGCTAAAGCAACCAAAAAAAAGAAAACATTATATAATCATAATTTTGCCAAATAGATTTATGTACTGTGCACATCCTTGTTTTAAATTCTGCTTATAATGTACTGTATATTGAAATGAAATGTACTGTATCCTTGAAACTATCAATTGGTTTTCCAAAAAAAAAGTGCATACCAAGACAAATTTTAAAGAAATATAATGAACAATAGAAATCAGTCTAACTGCACATCCACATATCTGTTTTCCCGGAAAGTTAAGTAACTGCTGACATTACAGAATACAAATCACTAATTGTAATTTAGCTAAAGGGAAGGATGAAGAGGCTGGAAACATAATCTTAAATAGCACCAGTCTCTTATCAAGACTGCAACAACTTGTTAAGGATGTGCATTAAACCTTTCTTTCAAAACTAATACTTCTCTAGGGGTGGTGGAATTCAACTATTTAGTCTAGACGTATGTTAACATATACTACTGTCAATACAAACTTGGTAATTATATTTAGTACTGTATGTAATAGCATAATTAAAGACTTTAGGTTTTTCTTTATTTTAACAATATCAAAAATGTGCGAAAACAGATTAAAGATATTTGATTGAAATTATTTTTTCTTCTAATTATGTTTGTTCGGTCCTCTCTGTGAGGATTTATCAGTTATTTAAGTATGATACATTAATACTTAACTGTTTTGCAATTGGACACTGTTCTGCCAGCCCCTGTAGTCATCCCCTCCTGATGATTTCATGTCCAGCTGCAGTTGAGAGATTGTGCACTTGGGCATTGATAATTAGTCGGAGGAGGACTTCCGGAAACTTGTGTCCATTGTGGAATAAAACAATGACATTGTCTTTCCAGATTCTGCTCCACAAATGGCAGTGCAGTTTATACACTTTATACACTTAGGGAAATGTCTTTCTCTCACCATGAGTAAAGATGAGAATTGTTTCAGTAGCACAATGGCTACGGTGTTTAAAAGGCAAATGGTTCATATATCTTCATAATGCAAGTAAACTGTGCAATCTGAAGCAACACAATGAAACAGCGTCATCAATAAAATAAGAATATTACATGTAACTGTAATACAGAGTAACCTCTACTCAAAGCACCCAACAGGTAACAGGGACTCTCCTCCTTCACCAATGTGCAGCATCCTCCTGGATGATGTGATACAGCCATAGTGCGCCAGTATACTCTTCACATATCAGCTATCAGTGGGAAGGAAAACAGAGTGATGAAGCCAGTTCATAGATGGAGATTATTAGGAAGCCATGACTGGTTAAGGCCAATGGGAAATTTGGCCAGGACGCTGGGGTAACACCCCTACTCGTTTTGTGAAATACCCTGGGACTTTTAATAACTACAGAGAGTCAGGACATCCGAAGGATGGTTCATTTTTTACAGTATAGTGTCCCCATCACTATACTGGGGCATTAGGACCTACACAGACCGCAGGGTGAGTGCCCCCTACTGGCCCAACTATCAAGTCTTCCAGCAACAACCTTAATTTTTCCCTGGAGGTCTCTCATCCAGGCTCACACCTGCTTATCTTCAGTGGGTTGCCAGTTGTGAGTTGCTGATGATATACTGTAGCTGGTTATCAGATTACATAAAGGTATTGAATCATCTATTAGATGCTTTAACATAGGCTACTTCTGTGCAAAATAGGTGTGGCATCCTGTATTTGGTTGGGTTGGTTAACAGTTTGCTAAAAGTTTCTTCATATTTTTCAAGGTGAAAAAACACTACAGTTTAGATATTTCAGAGAATTCATCGCAACCTCAGGCGTTCGCTACAATAACAAGAAGTCTCATAAACAGTAGTATATTTCACTTATTAGTGCACATATTTTACTTTTTGTGCTTTTATACCATTTGTAGACTTGACATGAAAATGTAGTAAATTATGTCCTAAATCTTAATTACTGTCAGTTTAGACTGTGATATGTGTTTAAGTCTATGAATCCTGGAGACAGTGCCATGGAATGTCAGCCAGCACCTAATCTTCCTTTGGAACATGCTATTGAATTTCAAAGAAAATATGTAAACATCTACAGTGTCGTATGTCTACAGTGAACCAGAAATGCTCTTTGTTAGGCTTTACGACTTAAATATAAGGCACATTAAAGAACCTTAATGAAAGTGGCTCTGGAATCAAGGTTTCTGTGATTCAATCAATAACACTTTTAAGGATAATTCAGTCAAACCATTGGCATTGTACATCCCAGCTGGATAGAACTAAACCTAGCTCTGTTTGAAGTCTCTCCATTCACTCAGTTACAAATTTTGTTCGGTGATGGCTTGCTACAGTATATCGTTGAACTCATTTTCCAAGTATGAGTGAGGTTAACCATGTTTGTTGTTATTCTTATGAGCTCAAACTAGCATTGTGGCCCATTATTACATTGTGGCTTCTGAAGTTATTTTGTTTTTCCATATAAATGTTAACATTTCCCTCAATAAGCATTCACATCTACAGTGTATATATATACAAAACATTCTATGCCTTCATATGACTGTACTTTCTTCATTTAAATTTGTGTGCTTCTGCCCAGTTCCTTCCAGGAGAAAAAAAATCAGTTTGCAAAACAAAATTATCCTATTTTTGAACCAGTACATACAGTATGTAAAGAGTTCATGATCATTTTTAGTCACCCAATTGTGTTGATTCATTGAAATCAAATGTGAGTTACTAATTGTTTGATTACTTTCTGTTTTGATTTCTGGTAATGTGGTACATAGACAGATACCTGCACTGTTGCCGAGACTGCTGGAAACCTAGAATATACAGTAATCATCACTTGATGATATAATATTCTTTGTCATCCAAACCTCCTGCAGAATATGTATGTTTAATTTTCAGCCTTCCATTCCATAGCTGATATTAGGCTAATATTCAAGATATTTTGCAGCAGATTTTTCAGAGCAAATAGTTATGCCTGTCTTGCCACTTGGGCATCAGCTTGGAGTTTTCTCTAATGTGGTTCAACCAGACAACACAATTTTCATAACAATCTATTGAATGATCAAGAGATAAGCAGTAAAACCAACTAAAGAAGTTAGCTTCAAGTACTATATCACTAGATATATACTTTATTTAGTCATTCATCATTTTCTTACAATTAGTTCACTTTTGTTTTGTCCAAGATTTCAATTTATTGATTAAATCATTTGGCCTGATCAATGAAAATACCCATTAATTTTGAGACATCTATAAAAACCACAAGAAAGTGGGTAGGCTGTCACAAACTCGTGTAAATCATTCCAGATATTAACTTCAATTGCAAGAAGTCTGAAAAGGTAACGTGTACAGTATAATGTAAAATACTGGCTACTCTATTAAAAATTGATTAACTTTTTTGTATTCTCTTGCTTTTCCATTTTTTCTGTGGAGGCGTTTTCTGTGTGATAAACATTTAGGTGAGACTGTAACATCAGATCAAAGTTTAACCATCTGAAGATTTGTTTAAAAGTTCATTTTATTGCTTAACTGTAATTTGGGTGCCCTTGGTCAGAGCACAGGTACAATGGTGGGTCACATTGAACAACTAACTGCTAAATCCTTCCTGATCTTTAATTAAAGAAATAATTTTAGGTTCTTTTTAAAGGCAAACTTATTATTATAATGCATGTGCTGAAAGGTCAACTACTGTATAACATTCCATGGCTTATTAATTTAAAACTAGTATTAAAAGAAAAATAATATTATTAATAATAATTGCTTACACTTATATACAGTAGCACTTTTCTGGACACTCCACTCCAAGGGCTTTACAGGTAATGGGGACTCCCCTCCACAACCACAAATTATTAAATTATTATTATTAAAAGAAAAACAGAGAGAAGGTTGCATGGATAGTGTATTGATTATCAAATATTTTTCCATAACTCCAAGACCAGAGGTAGCTATAATTTAATCAGTCAGGGGCAATGTTAAAGGAAAGCAAACCAATATGATGCTATTTACAGTAGCTCTGTTAAGTGGTTGGCATCACTTCTGTCATTCTTGCTGCTTCATGTGATGCACATTATTGCTGAATAATGATTGACTGCTTTGATTGTGCCCTCATTCTGTCATCAGTTTCTTCTTTGTTAAATAAAGTCTTTAAGGATAATTAGTTCACTTATAAATGATTAAATTAGTTGGCTCCTTAGAACGCAAACAAAAAAAAAGGAAATTGGTTGCTTGCTCTCAATGACAGACCATTACTGATCTGTAAGTACCTTGTTTACAACATTAAACTTTTGGCAGTTGCTGGTCATTGTATCTTTGCTGTAGTAAACGTAATTTGCACAGGGATACTTACACTACAGAGTACATTTGGAGTGAGTTACTTCATCTACAGAAAAAAATCAAGTTAAAGGATTTTGATATGCAAACCATAAAATGAAACACTAAATACATTACAATAAAAACTCTTAATTCTAGAATGAAACAGAAACGTTGGATAATATTTTGACAGTATCTCTAACTAAAACAATTGTTCATTTGTCTGTCCATGCAAATTGTATTGCTTTGGATTAAAAACTGTGCTCCAGATTCAAACTATCTCAGTCTCAGGTACCCCTCCCCTGTTTCTCGTGTATAACTACACTTACTGTACATATTGTACTGCCTTTTTTACCAATCGGCATTCTGCTTAATTGGTAGCATTCTAGGTGTTCAAACTCTGGCGCTGGAGGACTAATATAGCTGCAGGTTGTCATTCTGACTCATGACTCAATGACATAAATCAGCACTTTAATGTTTTAATTGGAACTAGTTACTAACTTCATACAACTCTTAAGTGGACCTAGGAAATCTGCAGACATACAGTATAGGCATTCAGAACCAGAGCTGAAACTCTGGTTTAAGCAATAACGGTTTCTGTCAAACTCTGCATATTGGCTTGAACACATCAGACACACTAATGCCCAGAATACCTTTTCATAGTTTTCACAATAATGTGATAATTATTATGTAGAAAGTTAAAAGCAAGGAAGTTCCAGGGAATACAGAAAAAACGGATACCACTGTGTTTTATTATAAGATACATCATCTACAGTTCATACTCTATCTCTATATAATTTGCCAGCTACAGTATATTAGTTGTGTATAGACAAGTATGTCTATGACATGACATGACATGATATGATGTGAATTAGACAGACAGTTAGATTTTTAAAATACTGACGGTTTAAGAAATTACAGTTCTGACCCTCTAACCGATAGGGTTAGCTGTAGTATTTTTAAGTGCTATTACACCTATCAATAATTATGCAAAATATTTTTTTTAAATGAAAAACCTTAGCTCTCTTTATTTATACTGAATAAATGTAATTTATTGCCCATTATTTGGGATTTAGTTTAAAGCATGTTAGGTGTTTCATGGTGTGGTGATCCATGCAAAATTCCACAGATTTCTAAAGTACATTATGACCTTATCAAAGGGGGGAAATGGGTTTCTCCATGTTTTAATGGGAACATATTTCACAATAAAAATCTTGTTGGTGTAGAATTTATTATTTTTTATTTGGGATAAGTTAGTCAAATGGAATTTGCCAAGAAAAGTACGCATTTTTTGGCTAGCAGATGGTGCTTTATTTAGCAGTCTTATTATGCATTTCTGGAAATAGTCTTCATTTCCAGCAAGCAAATATGCATGAACATTTTCATCATAGATCATGATGTCAGTAAATGTGTCTCCCTCAAATATATCACCTGCATGAAATATATATATATATATTGGCAATTTATCTTTGAAAGAAAAATGTTCTGAGTTTTATCTTTGTTCTACATCTTTGAGGGGATCGTGTGAGAAATAAGCAGGATTTGTGCATAATGGTTCTGGGAAATGTCACACATTTAAGGCAAAAACATTACAAGAACATTTTTTGTCAATGCCTTAAACCAGCTTTGTTTTCTTTTCACCTTCTGATTTTTCTGGCCGATATCTTTTGATATGATTAACAAGAGGTTTATTTTTCTTATTCAAGCTTTGAAATTATATGGTTTGCTTTATGTTAATCGACTCCAAATAGCTGCAAGTAAGCTGCATGTTTTAAAACACATTAAAAGCAATCAGGTCCGCCTAAATATTGGAAACAGCAGTTAAAATAATTAAAAACAGATACCATTTGTTTGTGTACAGACATGGATTTCTAACATTTAAACTAACTAACTTTAAACTGATTGGGATTATGAGAGAAATGTTAGGACATTGTTAGGGTGGCTTTTAGGAGTTCAGGTATATTCTTTCTGTGCTGTCTTGTAAATATAATTTTTTCCAAAATTATTAACTTCTCTAGCACAACTTTTATGGTAAGACAGGACACTATTCTTGTTGTATCAAGGTATAAAAAGCACCTACAAATGTCTGATCTCTAGAGTTGAAGTAAGGACAGAACACTGGTTTCTCCTTAGTCAGCTCTGACTTCAAAATTACACTGACGTATGCCATGACCTTGCATTGACAAATGCATGGGATCATGCGTTTCTGCTTTGCTCTGGTGTGGACCTTAGTTTGATGAACTATTGATTGTTCTCAAATGTATTGATTACATTTCAGAGTATACGGTATCTAGTGGACATACAGTATACTGTATGTGTAATTGTAGTCCTTGATTTTGATTATATTAAGAACAAATATTTGTATTTAAAATTTAACATACTGTATAGTTATAGTATTTAAAATCTACACAGAATTTCTCTTAATATGGGATGTCACTTACACTTCTGGAACAAAATGCATCATTCACCCACATGCTGATTCATGCAATCCACATGTTAATTCCTTAACAATCCTACTGTCAAGCATGAAGCTCATCAGGGAACGGAAAGCTTATGTAGGATGATTGGAACATAGATGGAGCAAATTACTGGCAAATCTAAGAGGAAAATGTATTTTGAGTTATAACTGGGACAAAAATGCACCTTTCAGTAGGACAATGTCCCACAATACAAAACCAAAGCTACAATGAAGTTGCTTAAAAGTAATAGGGTATCCTTGAGTGACACAGTCAAAATCCTGGTTTGATTTCTACTGGAAATCTGGAATAACTGCAATTTGCTGCTCATAAGCAATAAACCCTCAGAACCTTGAGAGAGCTTGAGTACATTAAATCTGCCAAGAAGAATGGCAAAATGTGCACCAAGCCAGTGTGCAAAGTTGGTGTATACCCAAAATGCCTTGTGTTTCTATTTCTTGCTAAAAATGCTTCCAACAGATATTGAGCTCATGGGTTTAAATACTTATGCAATACTCTTATATTTTTCTCTATAGTTTTTGCTGGCATTTGCTGCGACTTATCATTAAAAGTCTTCAGATTGAGCATTCAGGTATTTAATTAAATATTAAGCTTATAAAATTGTGAATGCAACATTTTGTAAATGTGACATCATAGGAAGAGAATTAATACTTTTGCAAGGCACTGTACATATATCCCTATTATTCTTTTTCATTGCAATAACATCTTTGAAGTCTCATTGCTTTTCTGCTCAGAAAATGTTCGTGAAAAGCTGCATTAAATTTGAATGATAGTAATGTCAGATTCTCTCTATTGATTCAGTTTTACTGAATAATTCTTATACCAGGGTCAGTTTTTAGGGCTATATACTGTATACATACTGTTTCTTGGAGATTCAGTTTGCTAATACTGTGTCATTAATGTATTGAACTAATAAAAGATTATCCTTAACACAATAATACTTAAAGCATATTGTTACTAAGAGCAATTTTGATTGCGCTTGCAAATATTATGAACTAGTCATCCACCCACTACACTGATTACCCACTACACTATGATCTGATTCATAGTGGTGGGAGGTCCCAGGGTCAGGATTAAATCATTAATTAGATTCTTCCATGGACTGGGAAGCTGGGTAGTTCCCAAGACTTGAAAATATTTGAGGAATACATTGAGCATTTTTGAAGATGTGTGCCAACAAGAATTATTGTTGGAGTTCTCCTCTTCAGATTGTAAGAGAGCCATAAATGGATGGCATAGAAACAAATTTTCACTCCTTCTTTGATTTAACAATTCTGATAATTTTTAGGCAAATTCAGATCAAGATTTATATTTTTTTCAATCGCTGTTATACTGGGTACACCCCTACTGTTTTCGAGAAACGCCCTGGGATTTTTATTGACCACAGAGAGTCAGGACGTTGGTTTTACGTCTCATCCGAAGGACAGCGCCTGTTTACAGTATAGTTTCCCCATCACTATACTGGGGCATTAGGACCCACATGGACCGCAGGGTGAGCACCACCTGCTGACCCCACTAACACCTCTTCCAGCAGCAACCTTAGTTTTTCCCAGGAGGTCTCTCATCCAGGTACTGACCAGGCTCACACCTGCTAAGCGTCAGTGGGTTGCCACTTGTGAGTTGCAGAGTGATATGGCTGCTGGTAAAATGATGGCAAAACAGTCTTCCAATCTAAAGGAGTATTTGAGAATTCTGGTAATATGTCCTGTCTCATAAATGCAAATGTTAAAGTACTATGTTATATTTAGTTTAACAGCCATTTTGGTTAAAAAAAGCAATGTTTTATACTGTAACAGTGCATACTTTTGTTGTAGCAGAACATAAATTCTCTTGTTGTTGGGGATTAAACAAGCAAGCAGCTTTTGCTTATTAAGGCACGCATGCTCTGTATGTGGTACTGTGGTGAGCATGACCACCATCCTAGAACAGAATGAATCATCACCTCAAGATGCCTGTTAGCCTATGGGCAACAGACCTTCACCAGTTTGCACTTTGTTACTATTATGAAAGTAACTTTTTTGATAAAAGGCTGCACATAATGGTGGTATATGTCAATTAAATACGTTTTACTGTAAAGCCATTGCCAAAACAGAGATCTTCTTTTCAGTTTATTATGTAAATTATTGTGTACGTATAACAAAGTAAAGATTTCAACCAGAATAATGCCTCTATCTAATTTTGTGCCTGAGAAAAAGAATTATAACACAACAAAAAAAAATAATCCTGTTTAGGTTCTTTGTTAATTTACAGTACTTATTAGGGACTCTTTGTTGTTTACACTAGGGATGATTCATTTTGAGAAGAAGGCAAAGACATCATGCAACATGGTCAGTTCAATTTCATTAGTCTCTGATGTGTTACAGTATGTAATGCCTTATAGGTTTAATACCTTCCAATATACTGGAGTACCTTTCAGAAAATAGAGGGCAGTAAAATCACCACTGAATGAAACCTAGAGCACCCAAGGATTTACAAAAGCTCAAGACGTCACATCAAAACACAATTTGTTCAACATATAAAATCATGGGAAAGCTCCACGTCTTAAGGGGGCTTCAGAAAAAATACTGCCTCCAATGCAGTTCTGTTCCTATAGCTACTACCTCTGTGAGTAAATGTAAAGGCATTCTGGGCATTCCTGGGGACACTACTGACATGGTCTGGTGCTGAGATCAAACAACCCTCAGGCTGCTTTCTTTAGGCCAAGCCTATTATGTAATTAATGTCTTCCCTTGCCTGCTGGTTCAGCTCTCACTGCTCTCTGTGAAGCATACCAGAAGCAGCACAATTCTCATCCATATAAGGGCAAGGCTACTGTTTCAGAGTAGATCCTTCATTTCCCACGGAAGTTCGGGGCGGAGACGGAATGTGCAGAATGAACACAAGTCTCCTCCTTCGTCTCTTTCCTCCATCCTAGGAATTACGCTTTAATTTGTCAGCTATTTACGTCCAATGGAGCTTGTACACTTTCCGAATTACCTATTGCCCCAGAAAACCCATCCAAAAGAACTCATTCTTAATATCTGAGTCACATTCCCCACTGTTATTCACTAAAGGTTGAAAATGATTTGCCTGCAATCGGAAGGAAAAACAAGCTCTTCAACCAATGGATCTGGTTCACATTTTTTTGGGTTGGTAGAGACAGGTGTATGGACAGAATTGACTTTTTCCTTACTCCATGATGTTTCAAATATGAAACCAACAAAATAAAATATGTTCTGATCATGGATTTACTCTTGTCTTGCATCAAAGTACACCCAAATATTCTTTAGGTTGTTTTTTTTTTTGGGGGGGGGGGTTTTAAAGAACCCTTGTTTTTTCTAAAGAAGTTACAGTATGAATTTTGTGCGATTTTAACTTTTACTAAATAAGGATTGATAAGAGTGATAAAGCTGGTAAGTTGCTCTTTAGAGTGAAGAAAATATTTTACAATGTGTTAGTGAGATTTACACAGATAAGTAAGGAAGTGTTTATGATCCGAGTGATTTGTTTTGGAAAGTTATTCATTTGACCACCAAGAATGTGTCTGTGTATCAGCCTCCAGTCGCATTTCCTATCTCTATCTCTCATGTCTCGTGTGTCCTCCAACCATACTAATAATACTGCTCACAAGATTAAATGAAAAACAGCTGATGTGAAACCAGAATGTTATCCTGGCAAAATGTTTTCTTGTGAAGAAATATATTCAAAGCTACAAAATAAACTGACAATCTTAAGCAGCGAGATGCCAAAACCAATTATTCCAAGTACATTAAAAGGGACTGAAAAGACCTTAAAATATTTATAAAAAACTTAAGTACTCTTCAGCAAAGTCCATATTTGGCATAGAAAGAGATGAGCAGATTACATTTTCTTCATTAGTATTGTCCTATCAACAGAGAAAAGTACACTCTTTTATGCCTGTATGGTTATATCAGAGAACAACATGACGACACTCATCCCCAAAGCATGAGTCTCACATCATGGAAAAATCCAAAGCTACTGAGGTTCTATGGGAATTAAAAAGGGCGAAACAACCCTTCTCTCACTAGCAGCATCTAGATAGAAGATAAAAATGTGAAAACTGTGGAATTTTTCCAAGTGACCCTGAATGATTGTCACTGCACACAGATCAAGATACTCCTCCCCATGGTCTGAAGACAGAGAGATTTGTTTCAGTGAGATGTGAACTCAAAACATCCCAAAATACCGGCCTGATCTACTGAGGCAACACAGCCCCCCTTCTACTTGCTGTTCCTGTGTCTTTTCAATAACTAAACACAGTAACTAAAACACAGTTGGGTGATTCACCACTTTGTACTGTGGAGAAGATAAATGCGGAGTTGTTGATTAACCTTCACTTTTAGAGTTTCCTGTCAGGGTCTGTGAATGAGGTCATCCTCCCTTCTGCTCTCAGGTGGGCTGCGCGCTTCACTGGCTGAGGAATCTCAGTCTGCTGAAAACACTCTCCCTTTCAGAGCTTCAGGGGTTCACAGAGACAATGGCCTCAGTGACACTAGCTAACTGCAGCACTAAACGTACATTTCCTTTGTGCTGCTTCCATCTAGTTTTCAAACTCTCACAATACTTTCAGGGAAAGCATTAAATGTTAGTCCTTGAGATGGATGTATTTCTGATTATGCATAAGCATCGGTTTATATACTGGACAATCATAGAAAATGCAAAGTGGGGATTTTAGGACTATTGGTCCTGGGATAGAGAATAAAACATGATAATGTTCTTGTTTTAATTAAACTGATCTTATTTTGCATTTTAAAAACATGGTAATAACCACATAACAGTTTGAGAACCATTAAATTATTGTGAAATGTGATAGCACAAGAATGCTTGGAGAAAAAGAGTCACCAAGGACACGGACATCATTTGCAGTATCACCTCAACTAAGACAGATTCTGTGCTCTGAATAGATCTAAAACCAGATTAAAAAGTTTCAAAGAGCTGAATAGATCCTAACTGAGACTGATGTAGTTATGCTACTACATATTCTCACGTTTTTGCCATTAATGGTTAATTTGAAATTGACTTGACAATTACAAAGGATTTCAGAGTACAGGATTCACAGCAGTCAATTTAAGTGATGAAGTGACAGTTCCAGTTTTCAAACAAGTTTTTATGAGGTTTACATTAAATGGAGACAGCACTGTAAACTGGTCTTTACAAAAAGTGGATAGAAGTACCTAAAAATGGAAGATGAGTTCATTTAAACCCCTTTTCCACACAGAGCCAAGGATGTAACATCCACAAAGGCTTCTACACCCAGTCCAGTGAGGGGATCAATAGTTAAATTCTGGATCAGAGAAAATGGACAGAATTTGCAGATGAACAGATTTAATTTTGTTTTGCAAACATTATTTTACAGTGTAAACTATCGCACTCAACACTGGTAGCAATAAATGAGCAAGAAATTCCTCACCCCAGAAAATCCATGATGGAGTTAAAACATAACCTTGGCCAATCAGCCTCCTTCATTAAGAGCAAAAAATAGGACTTAGTTGATTTCAATGCTTAGAGTTACAGTACATTTTTAAGAAATGTGCCAGGAAATCCATTGAATATTAAAACCTTTTATAGGAAACCTCAGCCCCCAGGGACTGGTGTGGGTTTATCAGTGGTTTTGAGGACACACCAAAGTTAACTTATCTGGATGGTTTTAGAGATATGAGGGATACGTTTCTGTATGTGATTGTTCATAACTCACTGACCATTTGCGCAATTATTAGTAAATCTGCTGAGTTATAAGGCAAATTCAAAAAGGTCTTGGAATGTGAAAGTGACGTTAAAGTTATTAAGGAATGCTTTTATGGCTGACAAGTCTAATAGAGAAATCTTTTTCATAAGAATGATGCAGAAAGTCCTGAACTAATATACACATATCGTGTAGAGATCACCAGAAATGAAAAAAGTATGCTGATTAAACATTTGTTACATATTGTAGATAGAGACAGGGGTTTGTTTCCATCTGGTGGGATATCACATACCTTGCCTATGAATCAGTGAACAAAAAACTTACATTGCTGGGAAAAGATCCTTCTTCAGCTGAAGCAACTAGATAGGCCTGTTCTGTGTCAGAGTGGGTGTCAGACTTTAAATCTCCCTCTGGATGTAATAATGACTCATTTACTCACCATCTGGAAAAAACAACCCACAATATCTCCCGTGATAGCATTATAGATCTGTCTACAGCCAGCAGTCATGATGTAGAATTAGCTCTGACATCACAGCTGAAGTGACATGTCCAGAATTCTGCCTTTTATAGGTAAATACACATAGGGAACCCAAGTTAATGGTTTATGACTTTAGGACTGATTTGAGATCAGTTATTATTAACAAATTTGTTGCTTTTCATGAACCAAACAGTGGATTCTCTTCATTTTATTAAATTAAAATATCTTAAAGGTCAAATTTGAAAAGAATATACAACAGGATTTAATAGCTTATTATGATTTGTAGAGTACTGTATGTATATATATTATTTGATTTTTTTTTAAAACTGGACACTATATGCAAAAACATTGCAATTTATTGTTCACTAAAGAATGGAAAGTTGTTCTTTCCATTTCAAAGAATATAGTTTTTATTTAGTCACTCCAAGGCTTAGCAGGCACTGAAATCTACACCCTTGAATAGGGGAATATAATAATTTATGCCATGAATAAACATAGACAAAATTACAATTAAGAATATTTACAAATGAGCTGGAGCCATTCAACCCTTCTAGATCATTTGGTAGCTAGTTGATCCAAGGATCTCATCCAGCCATTTCCTGAGAGAAGATAGGGTATCAGCTCAAAATCATGGTTAGGTACAGTAGCTTCCGGACTTTCTCACTCCTCTGTGTAATCCTTTGGATACTTAACATACTGTAGGTTTAATAAAATAAGCAGTTTATTTCTAGACATTTGTACATTGTTCATATATTTTGTTTGCAGTATTTTTCTCTACAAATAATAAAGGATACACTTTTATTGTACCTTTTCCACATGTTCTTTTAATTGCAACATCTGCAAGGTACTGCACCTTAAAAAGGCTCAAGTTATCTAGAAGTAGGAAAAATAAAATTGCAAGTGTTTCATCTACACACGTTTTTTTAGATGTTCCAAATACTCAAGCTTATAGTGTTGGATTTGGGGAAAACTTAGAAACACAAGTAATATTTTTCAAATTCTTACAATTTACATTGTGTTTTAATTCTAAAAAATGGCCACTGTATGAAAGATAGATCACCTTAGTTGTTACAGAATTGTTTTTAAAACAGGCTTCAGTATAAATCTCCAATAAAGGTTATCATCTTTCTGTTTTCCACAGAAATAAGGTGGTAATTCAAGATACTTTTTCAGTGGTGGGCACAATGTCATTAAAAAAAAACAAAAAGATTTTGTTTCTGGAACCTCATTTTGAAAAAAGCAGTTACAGTAATTTGGATAGACAACAATGATTTGAGTCTAATCACAGATTAATCCACAGTGGCTAGTCTCGCTGCAGAGGAAACTGACAAAAATCAAGAAAACATTAAGATCTTTTGATTATCGGAAATGAAAGCAGATTTTACTGGGCCTCACTGTAGACACAGCTGCAACTTTCTCTGGTCAGATGGAGAAAAGTACAAAGAAGATAGCTGTTCAAAACCCATCTGCTGTGATGTATTACATCAGATGTATCATAGATACAATAATTGTAGTTTTCAAGTATGGTATGTACTGGATAGCATAACCACAAAAACAAACACTTGGTGAAGGGATGTGTGCAAGAGGCTCAGGCTCTGATTCAAAGTACTGAATGAAACTTCAGGCTTATTTTGCCAACCTTTTACCAATGTGTTGCTTTTATTCTTCGTCTGGTTTTCAGTTACTTGAAAAGATGTGTTTAAAACTTCTTAGCAGTCGGTCATAAAACAAAGTAACCTCACTTGCCTTAGACATCTGAATTATAAAAACATTGTATTAAAATGTAAGATCAATGTCTTTTTCCTTTTTAAGTCCTAACTATGCATTAGTAAAATAAGAACTTTGATAGAGAGAAAGCATGAGGTACTGTAGTTATTTGGTCATATTGTGTCTATTGAGATCACTAACCATATAAAGGAAGTCATAAAAACTAAATTAATCACATTTGAGCCCCATTAACAAAGCTTTTTGTTATGTTTATTTAAAAATCCTCCACAGTGCATACTGCATTAAGCTCTGAGATGAAGTTCACATCATTTACTTGAAATTCACAGGATTTACAAATACAATAATGGCTATAAGCAAGGTGTAGGAGGTAATTCCTACAGATAGTACATTTTAATGTATCTATGCAAAAATGTGTAATGTGACTTAATCTAAATTATTGCTCATGCTTTAGAGGTTGCATGGAGGACATACCGTATGAGACTATTTCAGGCTTTATCCTTTTCACAGTTTGCATTTTGTTGGTTATGAAAATTGACTTGTAAGAACATAAGAAAGGTCCAAACAAGAGGATTTAAAGGCTTATTATGAATTAAACTGTATATATATATAAATTGAAAAAAATAATGTATTATTCACTAAGCAAAACATTCTTTCCATTTCAAAGAATATCGTTTTTATTTAGTCACTCCAAGGCTTAGCAGGCACTGAAATCAATGCCCTTGAATAGGGGAATATTATATTTATGCCATAAATAAACAAGAGGAGGCCATTTGGACCTTCTAGACTACTTGGTAATTAGTAGCTAACTGATTCAAGGATCTCATCCAGCTGCTTCTTAAAAGAAGTCAGGGTATCGAGTTCAACAACATGGCTGGACAGCTTGTTCCACACTCCCACAACTCTTTGGTTAATTGTGTGCATCTTGTTCCTGTTTTTAACGTTTCTGGTTACATAGTTTCCCATGTCAAAATATTGACTCAGTGTTTTATTCTGATTAAATATTTGTGTAACTGTAATATCATGCCTGCAATAAGTTATCAGGAACTATAGATAAGCAATCTACATAACCATATCATTGAAAGGACAGGTCAGGACATTCTGAAAACTTGGGACTTTCAAGGATTAGCTCAGCCGTCAATATCCATATCCCACTGTGACTCAAAGGAAAAGGAAGAATTCTGTCTTGATATTTCAGTTCATGGTAATAAGCAAATGCATTTTGCTGTTGTATAACAGCATCATCTGAATTGATTTATCATGAAGTCATGAGTCATTTATTATAGCTCTAGGTGCACTTTCCAAAACCACCTGGCTTTTCTCTTTTGACTGAGATACCAGCAGGTGAGTAACTCCACAGGGTTGAGTGTGTGTGATTTTGACAAGATGTCAAAGGAATTTTGATTCATTTTAAAATGAATGGAATGGATCAAGGTATGAGAAGGATGGATAGAATGATCAAAGTTTCTGTATAATTTTTAGATGTTTTCATTTGAAGCCTGTCCTTAACCCTAAACACTAATAAGTGAACACAATCTTAATTACCAGTAGAAATTCTGGAGATTGTTTTCAAAATACTAGAATCTACCTCATAGTATGAGGATCTACTTTACTGGTGATGTAGACCTCCCGGGTTGTGCCTATTGGAGTGTGTGCATCGGTCAATGTTGTGCATTGTAAGAAAGGTCTAATACACTTGAACCAATTGAATTATTTCTGTAGTTTCTGTAACAGTATAAATGCACAATTCCTGAACAGTTCCTCTGCCCTTTTCAAACGACTGTAAGTGAAAGTTTCTCTGTGTCTTCCATCGTCCTTCATCCCTTTTACACATGTTTATAAGTCAAACCTTTGTAAATGGAGAGCATGCTAAATGTGATCTCTGATCATAACATCCATATTTGCTAACTAATACCTATTGAGTTACAACATACAGTATATTTTGCACAACAATACCATATACCATGTTACTCACAAGAGATTTGTGCCTTGAATGTACTGTAGGAAATATATGTGCAAATGGCATTTCAGTACAAAAATGCAAAACGTAACTGGAATGATTGAAGTAAATATATAAAATACCACCAAGGTAAAGTAACTTCTTTAAATGTATGCAGCACCAATTATTAAAATAATTTATTGCACATTGCATATCAAAAGTTTTGATGATGAATGGGACATCTCACTTCACGTAAGTCAAGTCTCATGTTAAAGAACCCAGACCTTTAGCTTCTATTTTCTTGAAGAGAAGTTAAACTCAGTAATGCTTTTCATTTTGCCCTGTTGTGGGCGTGGGACTCATGTGAGACTAAGATCCTTGGGTTCACACGGAATGCTCCTGCCTGAACAATGCCATGCAGACACCTGGTGTGTGCACCTCTGGCAGAGAGCGAGGGTATTGACTCTACCCTTTCATTTCCATTAAGAGGCATCTCAGAATGCCTCTGAGAACATGCCTCACCTGGACCACCTGTGATGCTACATGTACAAGCATAAAGCCTTCATTATTGCTGCTCAGTAACTTCCATATGCACACTGTTAAGCTGGGAAAGTTATTATGATGGATATTTTAATTGGAAGGCACCTAACGTCTGTGATACAAATCTCTCTCCAGTTTTTTTTTCTTGATAATTATACTCATTTAACCCTGTTTGATTGCCTGACGAATATGGAAAATAATGATAATTATTTTCCTTCCTCTGCTGCACCATGGCAACAATGCAAGTATGGCAGAATTCATTTACTGCAATTTATTTGTATTTCCCACTGTTTGTACAGCTTTATACAGCTGCACAACACTGGTTCAAAAGTAAGAAATGATGTAAAAAGCAGTGAGTTCATGTGCTGCTTATTTTTATTTAGGGAAAACACTGAAAATCATAAATACAAGTTTCAGGGTAAACAAACACTTTATATCTCCGTTTCCTTGCTTTCTTATCTCATGCCAGTACGCACTTTGTCATCTTCTAAAGGGCAGTCTTGAATGATTTATAAATACAAAAAAGGAGTTTCTCCCCATTCACTGGAAGAATGTGTAACATAATGAAGAGGGCTCATCTGCATACAATATGTGATGTAAGGACTGAAGTGAAGCCAAAGAACTCAAAGAACCGAATCAACCTGTTTTGCTGGACATATTCCAAATCTGCATCTGCAGAGTTTTTTATGGATATTGCACATCATTCAATATTGTAGTTTTAAGGCATGGAAATTGTGGCTGAAATGTAGAGTTACAAAGGTGATGCACTGTGTGGTTTTCGCTGTTGCATATCTTTTCTTGATGAGAAAACATTACCTTGGTAACATCATTTTTGTCAGTGTATGATTGTACAGTATATGACCTTATTTGATTTTCTGAACATGGAGTGGACATTTACTAAGGCTTTACATTTAAACATTCATTGGGTTTTTGTTTCTTGTTAAAGCCCTAGGAAACCCTTAGTGATCTGTTAGTTAGAAGGATTAAATGTTTTTACATCATGTTGTAGAACATGAAAAAATGTCTGGCACATCATTTTGCTCTTGGTGAACTATACTTTTTTGTCAGTGGTGCTTGAAATGGTTTGAACAATACTTGCCCTACCAAGTTGTGTAGTCTAATGGGTCTAATGTTTATACTTGTTCTTAGAATCATGACACAGGCGCCAGAGTTGTCATGTTTTCAGTAGAGGTAATTTGGACTGCAAGACATCAATGTTTCTGGTGTTACAAAAGCTCTTGGGGCATTTTCACAATACTACAACTTATAATGGAAATGTATATTGCTACATTTGAGAAATGCAAGAAATGAGGGTAGAAAACAACATTTTCATTAATTTTGCAATTTAACATAACTTTACCGGTGGTGAAGACATGTTCATTTATGGTTCATTCATCCATTTAGAGACATTCTTGAATGTTGACAAGAGAAAGTCTTGTTACTTGATTATACTTGCCACGAAGACTATGTCATATGTGGCATGGAATTGGAAATCTGTTTGAAGTAAAGCTGCATATCTTTTCTTCTTGTTGGACATTTATCGTGTCCAATGGTAGTTCACATTTTTGGCTTCTAATCTAAGAACATTGTTAATCTGTTGTGCTTAGTGCTCCTTAAAGATCCAAGGTTCAGTGAGAGTCTTTTGTAAATAAAAACAGTTGCTAATGCCACTTAATACAAAATGTTCCTTTTTCCTGAAAGTCAGCTCACACAGCCCAGTCAGGCTGTATCAGCTACCTTTGAGCCTGTCAGGGAAGATTAAAAATGGGGCTTTGGCTGGTTTTCTGTGGTACAATCGGCTCTGTTGGCCTAAGTGCCCACACACAAGAACACAGTCACAGATGCCATGATTTTTTTAAGGCTCATGACATGGTTTTTCATTATCTGTACCCGCAGCAGTCTTCAATTGGTTATTTCTCATGGTACTTTTGAATTGCCACAAATTAAATATAACCTATACTCATGAGTCACTATGGAAGAGAACAGCAGAGTATTATTTAAATTGTGATATCCTTTAGGTTTCTCATCGAAGTGAAATGAATGAAACACTAATTTACCCTACTGCATAAGCTTGTAATCACAACCATTTTTTCAAGTGTTTCATTAAATTTTAAGGCCTAAATCCAAAAACACAGTCAGAGTTTCTTTTGTTGCTATAATTTGATTTTGCTATTTGCCCAAGACCGTCAGTGTACTTTGTCTCAAACTTCCTTTGCCTAGAAGGTTTCAAAGTGTGGTTGAGGTTTAAACATTCCATTAATAAGACAGAAAGTCTTCTGTAGACCAGAAAATTGCTTTTTGATAGGATGGAAATTGATGTTTATTTTAAACAGTTGAGTAGGTTAAAACAACTTCTGGGAATGCGGTGTTATGTAAGAGTTCCTTATATTATAAATAGTGGCTACATCTATAAGTGAGGTGAACTGTACTTCATGAGTTAAGTTACAAACCAGAAGGAATTTTGATTTTCTAACTTTTGAATGTTTGTTCTTTTGTTCCACTTACATGTTGTTTAGGAATGCCTGCAATACTTCTGTTAAAAGGTTGTGCCAACCTTCATTTCCACATAGGCTGCCTTGACATCTGTGTACTGGTTTACTTCTCATATTTATTTTATAGTAATCAAAAAAGCTCCAGTTAGATAATTTATTACTTTCAACATTTTCCAGGGGTCACTGCCGGTCCAGCAAAAGCAGAGTATTATTCAGTTTTTGCTTATAAACCACTCCAAATGCCCTGCCAGTCCAACTATGGGACATCATAGTGAGACAAATAAGCAGTTTTATCACCCTGAAACTCACAACTGACAACCCACTGAAGCTAAAGTTGTCTGAGTCTGGCCAGTACCTGGAAGGGAGACCTGGGAAAACTAAGCTTGCTGCTGAAAGAGGTATTAGTGGAACCAGTAGGGGGGGCTCAACCTGCGGTCTGTGTGGGTTCTAATGCCTCAGTATAGTGACAGGGACACTACAGTGGACTGTAAAAAGGTGTTGTCCTTTGGATGAGACATAAAACCAAAGTCCTGACTCTCTTTAGTCATTAACAATCCCAGGACGTTTCTCGAAAAAGTGAAAAGAAGGGTGTTACCCCAGCATCCTTGCTAAATTTCCATCGGCCTTTACCAATTGTGGCCTCCTATCTAATCCCATCTATGAATTGGTTTAATCACTTAATACTGGTGCACTATGGCTGCCATTGCATCATCCAGGTGAATGCTGCACATTGGTGGTGTTGGAGGGGAGTCCTCATTACCTGTAAAGTGCTTTGAATGGAGTGTCCAGAAAGGTGCTATATAAGTGTAAGGAATTATTATTAATTATACACACATTGTCTGTTTGATGGCACTATAGAGCACTATAGATTCTATATAATAACTTGAAAAATGAAAATGACATCTTTATTTCATTAAGTCCAACATCTACACAGTATCAAACGCCATTCAAAGATGCTTTATTTAAGGTATTCAAATATAAAATTGCTATCATCTGAGATATCTGAAGAGTCTAGTAGACAAAATTTAACAGTGTCAACTTTTATGTTCCAGTACCCCTGGCATGGTTTTCAATGTGTTTATCAAATGTCTGAAAAACAGCTGCATTTGTCCCAAGAGGCAGACCACAGAGCTTTCAGAGCTGCCTCTCCCTACTGTATTTATTATTTGGCTTTCCTGCCTATGAGGTGATTTGGTTGCAAGAGGCCAAGGAAACTTTCCTTTATGTGATCTCAGTGGCTTCTTTCAATATGGTTTGTTATAAGGTGCATAGCATACAGAAAAAATGAAGGAAGCCATTTCACAGTTCATGAGGAATCAGTAAGGGTGCATTTCCAAAACATAATTCTAAGAATTCTAACATGATTTGTAGAAGCAGCGTGTGTGGCAGAAAAGTATAGGACACTGTTATCCCTTCTTCTGAGTCTAAGCACTGAATGCCAAACCACTGATCTTTATGTTTTTCTTTACTACGACAAACCTATTAGAGTACTGTATATTGGGACTATGGTAGTTTTAAAATCAATGAAAACAGAGGAGAGGTGCCCCCAGTTATTCTGATAAGGTTCTGGTAATCAGTTTTGGTTCTCATGGACTCTTTTTTATTGTTTGTTCTGATAATACCCAAAACTATACACACTTAAATTCCATATATTTCTGTAGAGCTCTGTACAATTAGCTTTTGTCCTCATTTCGTAACAAGTAATAGAATATACTCTTGATTAATTATGTTAAAACCCATCTCAAGGCTGTAGAGCAGTGGCCTGTATTGGTCTTGGGGAGCCTCAGTCCTTCAGATATTGTTGGGAACTTCATTTAGGAACAAATGAGCAAGCGTATCTTGACTGACTACTGTAGCTCAATGATGTGCTTATAATAAAGACTGTGGCCCTTCAGAGGTGCAATACCTTTAATTTAATGTGACCTCCATTTGCATTGGTGAACTGCACACCAGTAGAATCTGATTAATGGAATGTGAGTTACAGTTCAAAGATGAGAGAGAACCTGGCCAAGCATCTGCCCCTCTTTTCTTCCATCAGCAGTAAAAAACTGGAAACCGGAAACACTCCCTGCCAAAAACATCTCCATCTCATGATCTGAGACTGCAATGCAGGAGTTTGTGCATATGGAATTTTTTAATTAATGCTCCCAAGAAACCGCTCCCATACTGATAATGTTTTAATTTGATGCACTGAAAAATCACTAGCTTACTTTAAATCTAGGGAAGTGTATTAGGTTTTGGACTTCCTATTTAGTTTCTGAAGTTCAATGCTTCCATTCAATTTGTTCTGTCACAGAAAACAAAAATAAATGATGAATTAATTTCAGATTATGAGACAAGCTCACTATACTGTAGTTGTGCGATTTAGCTGTGGATCAGGAATCAACTAATGGAAAGGAATAAAAGGGTTTAGGTGGTGAGCTTTTCAGATGTTTTGTGAGGTGTTGTGGTTTTCATAAATTAATCTTTTCAATGGAGACAAAATTCTTTGTTCTCAAAGCAAAAAAACAGAAATTCCCCATCCTTCCTTCCCCGCCAGTTTTGGGGACCCATGTGAAAAGTACAGAATATTTTTTAACTACAAAGGCAATGGAATAATATGTCTTTTCTTTGGAAGGACAGAATGTCTTTTTATAATGGA
This sequence comes from Lepisosteus platostomus, assembly GCF_059453375.1. Classification (NCBI taxonomy): domain Eukaryota; kingdom Metazoa; phylum Chordata; class Actinopteri; order Semionotiformes; family Lepisosteidae; genus Lepisosteus; species Lepisosteus platostomus. The sequence continues at coordinate 15,744,597 of NC_142620.1, forward strand.
GAAAGCAACCTACATACAATTTTAATTTGCAGAATGACAATTTATTATAAAAACCACAAGGGCTATTCCCTATGGTGCAAAGTAGAAGAGGCTTGTTCAAATTGTAGCATAGCAATACAAACAGAAACAGTAATATTTTTACTTTATTGCTCCATATAGTAACTTTCAGAATCTGACAACCAATGACAAAAGATATTAAGTCTCCAAAGCAGGGACTTGAGATCCTAAGAACATATTTATGCTATCATATACTGTACTATACTGTCCTTTGACTGTGGTTTTAATGTTCTTCACTGCATTTATACTGCCATCAGTAAGATTGTTAAATGATACAAACTTTACTGTTTCTGTAGGTATTGGATTAGGACCTTATGAAAGCTATGAAAACAATTGTGATATTTGTGAATATTGCCAATGCACTAGTAAAGGACAACTTGTCAGCCAACAAATACATTAACTGTACATGTAATTTAATGTAAGTAAATTTGTGCAACAAATTGCTATACAACTAATATTATATAATTTAATAATTTTCAGTTTTCATGGCCACTCTTCAATATTTTCTTACTTTTCATTGAGAAAATTGATTGTCTCTTATCCAAACTTTCTAAAATTTCTCTTACATCTGCATATTAATAATATTGCAAAATATTGTTTTATAATAAATAAGCTGGTACATTGTTTTCATAAAAGAGGAAATAACAAAATACTATTCTATTTCCAAAAGAAAGCTAAATTCAAATCATCTGTAGCTTGTCATCAACCAGAAACCTTCAGACCCTTGAAATTTTCCACCTGTGGTATCAGTGCCGAATTACATAAACACCTTGAAGTCCAGACTCAGAAGAAAAGACAGCACATGCACGTCATAGTGACTTCAAATTGAGTTTTATGCCGTTAGCACAAGTTCTTTGTCTGGATATAATTAATTGTGATTGTCCAGACTGTTCTTTCAAGAAAAACGGTGGTTGGCTTTTGTTTTTTAAAACTATGAACACATTCTTTGAAGCACAAGCCTGGAAATGTGTGGGAGTCCATAGATGACCTTGCTGAACAGAAATGAAGCTGGCAGTCCATCAAATGGCATGCAGTCATGGCTCCATTGGGATTCTAGAATGGAAGCAGCTTTTTAACAGCAGAGCTTAATGAAGTGAGTCATTGGCCTTCAGGGGTATCTTGCTTCCTCAATGATATGTTTTTGGATAATGTACAGCAGTGTAAAACTGGTGGAATTTTACAGTTTGAATGTAGACCATCTTTTCAATCACAACCTTTAGAAGGATCATACAGTATGTGCAATTAAATCCAGTTCTCATTAAACTGGACTGAACTGGTCAATTTACAAGTCATGGGTTTTGTTTAATCTTGGGCCAAGAGGTTTATGTATTCCAGTAAATACCTTACACATGATTGTGCATGCTGTCTTTCTTAATAAACAGAACAGTATATACAGTAGTATCAGACTAAACAGATCATTTATCAGATTAGAGACCCTGATACACCAAACAAGGATGTGTTATTGTTCAAGCACCATCAGCATATTTTTTATATCATAGAATTTCTTAATACATAATTTAGAAATAACAGTAACAAAATAATATATTTAAATATAATAACATTAAAAATGTGATTTAATTTGACTTCAACTAGATACTTTCACTAATTTTAAATATAATAAAGGTTCACACTAGCCCAGACCTATTTATTACTATTAATCTATGGCAGACATTATCCTTTTACATTTAAAATATAACATTAACGTGTATGATACAGAGTACAGATTTTTTTCAGAAATGTGAGATTAAGGAGACTTCATTCATAGCAGCTGTGGCAATATCTCAAAACTGACCAGAAATTGGGACCTTTATTCTGTTGTATTTGATTGAATTGTGTAACATGTTAACCTTAAACCATATGCATCATATGAATTTAATTAAATAATTGTGTAGAATATGGTTTTATCACTTTTTTCACTGTTTAATATGAACATTTCAATTTACAAATTGAATATGAAGGATCAAATTATTATGCTTAGAACCTGAGAATACTTGGCAGAGCTGGTGCAAAGAGGATTTATGTATATTATATTGACAAAGTGATAAAACAAGAACATTTTTAACAAGAATGTTCCTAAACACATACTGTAGTAAATCCCTCTGTGTTGAAACCAGAATATGTCAGCTTTTTCAATATATATTTAGAAAAGGCTGGGTACAGGCCTGAGTGAAAATAAGGCTGGACTAGAAGACATTATGTACAGTCTCTGGCTTATAAAATACCAAAAATGCACATACCAGGACAGCAAGGAAGGAAAAGACAAACAGTGCTTATGATCTGGGGGAAATGTTTCAACTGCATGTCAAACCCAACTTTGACCTACTGTTCCTTAAGTTATGTAGTGGGAACAGTGCTAATTTTGGTTTCTATGATCTTGGAAAATGGTGTGAGACCTCAAATAGGACAATCTTACTCATTTAAGCTTTCAACTGAACCAAAAAAGAACTAATGGAGGCTGAAAAAGCCTACATTAGACCAGTAAAATGATTAATGTTACCTGTGATATTTAACATGGATCATTTTTACTAAAGATCAGCTACTGAACTTCCAATACAGAATATCCTTTGTTTCTTTCATCTGTGGCTGAAGCAAAATTTCAGACTATTATAAAAGTATTTAATCTTTTATTTCAGTTTATTGTTACAGATGCTTTAACTGTGTGTTGCCTTATTAGTACCATAACTCAGGCTTTATATAATGCAAAGTCATTTTTTTTTCATTTTACATAACTCAGCTGTTCAGTTTAATCAGCTTTATTGTTGTTGGCAGGAATATGTTTAATGTATTTCTTGAAGTCTTAATGACTGTAATGAGATTTGTGGATGATTTCATGTACTGTCTACACAGATATCAAATGCTATACATAGTGACCAAAGCATTTTCTCTTAATGTCCAGGATTAGAGATGAATAAGAAATTAACCTCATATACAGTATCTTTTTCATAAGAATGTACAATGAAAAGCCAAAATCAAGACGAAACCTAAATATTTGTTTTCATGTTTCACTTTTGCTTCACCCCAGTATTTTTATATGGTTGGGTTTTTTTTATAATTCTTAATTCCAAAATTAGATTTGTTTAGATTGTGGAGATGTCAATGTTTCCAATAGGAATTGCAGTTCTTCAACAAGAATAATGAATTTCAACTGAGTAATTTCAAAATTTCTCATATAACAGCAATGTTTTCCAAGCAAACATATCACATGAGGCTCTATAATCTTAGTTATTATTTACCATTGAATCTTTGCCAAATATATAGAAAACATTGAGCAAGTACAATAATTAGTAGCTTTAAAAATATATTACCATGATAAGGTTTCAATAAATTGAGATTTACATACTAGTATTTTGGATGTAAGTTTCTTTCTGTATCTTTATTCATACTTTTAAACATTTGAAGTGTCTTCCTTGTATAATTTTGAGTCATTATAAAGAGGAACTGCAGTTTGCTACTTTGTCAGCTTTGGAGCCTTCTAGTGGTAATGCACTAATAAGTATATCTTATTGAAGCAAATTGGAGAATTTAATGTTACATATGTAATACATAAAGAATTCATTTTCTTATATACAGGGAATCATTGGAAATATGATAAAGAGACAATTTAGATCATCTTGATATTTATATAAATTAAGCTTCATCAAAATATTTTTGCCATCTGAATAGAAAAATCTATTCACTTCTGACTGCTCAGCTTGCTAGAGGTACAGTATGAGGTATGTAATATTGAATCACTATGTAATTCACCAGATACAGGTGTGAGATAACCCAGTACAGATTTTCAAACGTTCTGCGGATTTCTACAAATGTGTGCTTCTGTTTGTCTTTCAGATACAGTACATATAATTTTTTCAGAAGTGTATAAAGAAGCATTTGTGTGCCTGCATTTACTTGCCCGCTGTTTCCTCATTAAATTCGTGATCAAAAAGCATGAAGTAGCTTCTAGACTTACAAATTTATAAACTACCATTCATAAACTTGCCCCTTCTCTTTCCTGTGTAATACACTGCTGTCTATTTACAGAGGTCAAGTCGTTTTTGGCAGTAGCACTATGCCCCCACACTGCTAGCATGCAGTTCACATCCCCTTGTGGTGCAGAACACTGTAATTGGAATGTTTATCCACTGGGCTATGCAAAGAAAAAATAAACCACCATCTATGTTATAGGCACAAGTTTCTTTGACATTCTTTTCATGTAGGAAGAAACTCCACTCCAGCAGTTTTATTGAAGTACTGTGGAAATGTTTATGTGCATGTCTAGTGTCTCATACCTTTCCATGTTTTTTGTACCCTATAGAATAAAGCTTTTGTGAGACGGGTCAAAACGATGGCTGCTGGATAACTCCCAGCCCCACAACCGTTATTAAATATGCATATTTAGTTTACCTAAATGAAATTAATCGTCTGTGGGACATTCCTCACCTGCTGTGCTCCACTTGGCGAGATCCTTGTCATCCCACAACTTTCTCTGTTTTTTTTATGTCTTCAAGAATCTGTATGTTTTACATTTTAGCTCTAAAGGAAAGAGTAAATTTCTTTAAAAGTGGGGGACATTACAATTTGGTCTTTAAATACCTCATTGAACAGTTTTGGGTTTTTTTTGGTGCTTCAACTAAAGGAGTATATCTTCTCGATGTATCCTCTTCTCCAGTGTTATTTCCATTAGTTGTTTTGGCTGAAAGGGAATCTCGTACCTCAAGAACTTTACTTGTCTTCCCATTATTTGTTTCATTTCATACAATTACACAAAAATATGTCAAAACATATGTCTGTTCCTCCCTTACGCTTTATGTACACCATATGAATGTATTATATACAATTTACATTCATATACAGTGTATCCTGCTTAATAACCTTGTGTTAATTTGTCAAGTTTAAGTACACTCATAAGGAGGTTTATTATTTAAATTTCAGTGACAGTTCAAGTTATGTTGCAGACCTTTACTATCTGCATTCAGTTTCCCATGACAAATTTTCCCACATTAAATCAACATAACTATTTATTATTTCAGTAAGTGCAGAGTCACATGTATTTGATTGAAAATAGATGAATCTGTGTTTTTTTATGTTTTTCCACACACAGGCTCACACTCACCCACACAGAGGTGACACTCTTCCAAAGTTCATTTTCCATCATTTACAATTAAATTAAAGTGATTTTAACTAAAAGTTAAGTGTACTTGAACATATTCTGACATCTTAATTAATCTAGCTACAGAATATACAGTACTCTATAATTAATCTGCTTTCAAATTGAATGCAAGCATTTATGATGTAATTTTAAGAAACCAAATGCTCATACTAAAACATGTTCTTTAGTGTAATCTCTTAATACAAGTGTCTATATAAATTGATAAGCTTCTGGTGATACATTTCCATTCCCCATGTTCAGCAATAACTTCTGTCCCACTTGCTCAAAATCGTTCTGAGTAGCTTTAATGTGGAGGAATGCTTGAAAGTGTTTGGATGCTTGACAACAAGCTTGTACCTGTGTATGTCAGTTCAGAATGCATGATCTGCTGCCATTGTACTATACCACATGCCATATCTAATAATCAAGTATAAAACTTTTAATATGTTTTTGACACTAGAGATTACTGAACCAAACACATGAACATGTATTTTTTAGCCTCTAAAAATCAAGGATAACACGCTGCTTGAATTTTCTAAAAGGTTTCTTTTATCATCTGTAAAGGTCTACCTGCAGAAGACAAAGCCTTGTATAATATTGTGACTTGGCTGTTTGAGTATATTCACTGCGGTCTGTAAGAGGCGGTCTGTAACGTCTTTGTTCACTGTTTTTTGTGTTTTGTCCTGTTTTACTGTACAGGCTCACAGCAATGATTTTAAGGGTAGAATGTGCATTATTTTTTAATTTGAAAATTGATGAATAAGTCATTATTTTAGAATCGTAATTGAGCAGAATTCTCCAGCACCGCTTAAAAATGTAAGAAAACTAAATTAAATTGGCACAAGAATGACTGACTTCTTTAATTAGCAAATATCAGTATATAACAAGTTTATTTTGAAAATAATTCCAATTCTTCCTAGCGTTCTCCTTTTATGCTCTAATATGCTCTGATATCCTAGGATATGTCCTAAAAAACAATGATGGTTTTCACATTTTGTATACCTACTTTGATATTAAGGCTAGAGGTTTGTATGGTAATTACCTATAAAAGAACAAGTAAATTCAATTCCATTCTGAAAAGAAAAAATAACTATATTACTTATATCTTATTTTTTCTGTTTAACAGAAAGTACTTGGATGGGTGGAGTAACCTCTTAAGCAAGTGGTAAAATACTAGGAGGAGTATTATTAAGTATATTGCTAAAAATAGGAGGAGAATTAAGCCAAGAAAGAGCAAAATGCTTGTGCCTATGGAGGAATATCTGCCAGATATTATCTAGAATATCTGCCAGGCAGTGCAAGAGAACTCCATCCTTCACAATGACTAGTTATTCTAATGAATAATTAGAAAAGTACAGCATTCTTAAAGAAGAGTAATGTTTCCTGTAAGTCTTTCTGCTGGGTATTTAGAATATTCAGTATTTTGGATGAGAAAAGACACTGGTTCCTGAAAGCTACATTATTTTCTGGACAATTTAAACACACATTTTAGTTTAAAGGGTGCAAAATTACACTTTATTCTGGATTATTCTAGCATTATTAAAAGTATGAAATTCTTTTTTGGCATTTCTAATTACCAGTTGTAGAAGTAATTAATACAGTATGTACATGAAATTCGATGTTTTAAATTAGTTGGGTTATAATTTTGTAATTGTAATTTATTTTTTCAATTGAAAGATTTTTTAACAGTGTATTTGAATTTAAATACATGTACAGAAGCTATATGACTATATAATCTATACTCATCTATATACTAAAGGAAGGTGTTATACCTATTTTCAAATAAAAAGCAAGTACAAACTAGGTCTTTGCTTGAGTTTCAATGGGTGACAAATGGGCAATGCTGAACAGTGCTGTGAGATTTTGCAAAGCAATCTGATACCAACATCAAAGTTTAGATAACTTAAACAAATAAATACTGTATTTTTCCATATAAAACCAGTGCTGACTGGTCCTCACATCTTAAGTCAGTTATCTTTTGTGAATCCTCTTTAACATACAGTCCAAAACTGAAGCCCTTTTCTCACTTCAAAATCAAAGTTAAAATACATACTGTACTGTAGAGCTTTACTATTTCTAAAGGAGCAATGAGATAATCATGAGTAATCATTGTCTGTTTCCATAGTAGTAATGTCCCAAATCACAGTTCAGTACAATGCATATTAAATTAAAAATACAATGATTCATTAGATCCTATCAAACTAATATAGTTCAACTAATATAACTAATAGTTATATTGGGATCAATACATTACAGTTTTATTTTTATGCTTGCCCCAAGCTCCAAAGGAGGAACCTTCTGGTGAATAAGGAATTCATGAAAAACAGCCTTAGCCTCTCCAATGGATTGTGATTAGGCAATAAAGTTGCCAATGAACATACAGAAAAAGATTTAAAGAGTACTGCGAATTAGCTTGTGAAAGTTTATGTATTAATACTATCCATTTAATTTCTTTGTCATGAACATGTTTCAATAAATAAGTTAACAAGACTTTTCACAGCAGAAAATGAGCAATGCTGGTGAGTTTGAACCCTGTAAAACTTAATAGTCTGCTTCATCATTAACCCAGGGCAGCCTTCCACATGTTTGTAGTAACACTAAATATCAGCTTAAAGATGTCTTGTGCAAACATGATCAAACACTAAGGAGCATGGCTTAACTTCTGAGTGCTGTGGGTATGATATTGGCTGAAACTGATCATCACCTTATGCAGGTGTACAGACTCCATATAATGTCACAGAAGCAGGATTAGGTGTGCAGGTACTGTATAATGTCTTTGAATGGCAACAGGACACACATTTTAAGATCTTGGGCTTCTTATTCTCCTCTTAGCTCTTACTTCATAAGTGAGAATGTTTGACATTATTAGAGAAGGGGATAACAAGTTCTGCATTAAAACCTTTTTTTCTTTTTTTATTGTTGTTGTAAGTATAAGTTGTGTAATTTATTTTGGACTTGGTTTGTTGTAAATTGCACTATATTTTTATTTCTGATATTATTCTTTTTTGGCTTTTGAATATCTTCTAAATTTTTAAATACATGTTTAATCAATTGGCTCCCTTACTCATTCTTCATTAAAAGGGTGGTTCCAACAGCCACAGCCGAGAGGTTTCTCTCTATAACCTGGTAAGTTACCCCAATAAAGCTCACAATTAGAATTACATCTCCTCTCTGTCTTAATTAAGGTTTGCCTGAACTGCCCAATTTGGAGTTTTCCAAATAATGATTTTCCTGAACTTACAATATTTGCCATCAAGGAGCCTGGGACCATGATATTCTTCAGTGAAACAAAATTGCAGAGACTGAGATTGCTGTGTTTTGGGGTGAAAGATTTTTCAACTGAGCACAATGTCAGAAACACAATAATTATATTATTTTTATATTTCTGGTGTAATGTTCCATTCATAGAAAAATATCCTAGCATTGTCCAGGCTATTTTGACTGATTGTATATCTACAAAGTATGTAGATTTCTTATTTTCTCTACTGACAAAACAAAAAATGTATTTAATAAATTAACAAATTGGAATAATGCGTTTTCATTAAAAGTTCACTTCTAAGTTTATTTTTTACTGAGATAAAACATTTCTTTTCAAGACTTATGAACATTTTTCAGCAACTTTTTATCTTTCTGGTTATTGTTCCTTACTTTACGGTCAAAGCTTCACTGAACATAAATGGATTAATTAAAATGCATCATGCATTCTCCGGAGCTACTAAGATATAGAATGTGCAGGTGATTGTTCTCTAAATTCATATCAGGAACCAGAACCATTACTGTAAAACTCACACTATAGATTCCCTGAGGAAAATACTTCATGTGCTTTATTTACATGAGTTCTGTGGGGGAGCCTGTTTAACCCCTGTATATTTCATATAACACTTATGACAAAATGTCAGTTTTGATCGTAATTGTTCTGTGTAACACTATTCAAAAACAGCAGAATGGTGTATTACTTTGATATCTTTGCATGATTATGATGGCATGCTATATTATAATAATCTGTTTTGGTAAAGGTATTATATATGGTGTATGTGACATAACACCAATCATAATACAGAGTAGACAAACAAAAAATATCTGGTAATGTGTTTTTTTCATATGTGTAGGACCTGATAGAAATGCTCCGTCAGAAAGCTGAAAGTTTATGTTGAAGAGGGAAGCACTGTCAAATAATTGAACACTTGCACTGTTTGTTTTTCAATAAAATTAGGATTTTATTATTGTATTATTTAATACATTTATAAAAGGTTTGTGTTTAAAAGTGAATGGGTGATCGAAAGGGATCCTCAAACTGAGCAACTCCACTAATAGTTATTTAAGAATTACCCCCTTCCCAGTTCTAAATGTAATTGGCATTTTTTTTTGGGGGGGGGGACTAGAAACATTTCTGACTAAATCCTGTCTTGATCAGATAAAATGCAGTAGGCCAACCCATAGGACATTCCAGAGTTATTGCTGTGCTTCAGATCGAGATGTGGGATCCTTCCAGGGAGCTGAGTGAAAAAGCCTGTGGAATGTCAGCTTCTGCGATAAGATTCAGTCCAAAGGCAGCTGCTTATAGCTTCAATGCCAATAGTATGCGACTTCATAGAAGAACCCAACTCCATTGTTTTGTGTATAGAATTTCAGTGTTATCTTCCTATCTGTACTGTACTTGCAGGTGCTATAAACAGTTCTAAGTTATTTTGTCTTTTGACACGGCTCCATTTCAATGTTCGACATTGTAATTTAGTTTATCACTATTAATACTGTATGTATTTTAATCTTCAAAATTATTTTGAACTGTTCAATAATTTATTTCCTTGATTGTTTAAATTTTAAATGACAGGGTATGGCACACAAGATACAATATATTTTGCCCATTTTTACTTGCAAGTGCAATGCATAATCAAATTATACGAATCTTTTCAATCTTATCTAAATGTAAATATTTTGTTGTGTGAATAAATCTTTATCCCATGATATTTGTGATTTTATAAATAGGAATCTTAATACTATGATATTTGTACTTAATACTATAATTGTTTTTTGTATGTTGTTTAAACAAAAATAAATGGTCATGTGCAAAATAGAAGTGCATCTTTTTCTTAATCCCTTTAACTATTGTTTTATATGTCCCTTGTACTTGCACTTTAATCTGCAAATCGAGTCCAAAATCTTGTTTTTCTTAGATTAACAATATAATATAATGAACACCACAATAATTTTTAAGGTTTAACAAATGGTGATGTTAAACAGAAGTACAGGAGGAGATCAAATACTAATCTCACATTTCCGTTCTCCTGCATATAAATACTCACCATCTGCTCATAATTCTGCACTCGTCTTTTCAAACACTTAGCATTGTGCTCTTGTCAGAGTTTAGAACTCCAAATTCTCTGTGGAAAACAACTGGCTCTCTGCACCTGCTATGCTTTCTGCTCTCTTCTTCCAGTTCTCCTGATGTTCCTATTCTTCCATGGAACTGCAGAACAATTGCAGCTGCCCCCCTCCTCTTCTGCTTAACCCACTCCCCCAGTTTTTTTCTTTCTGTTTCTGGTCAATCATCGAACCCAAAGCACCAATGGCCACACCCTTGCTTCATTGATTTGTCTCCTTTCCCCAATCCTTCTTTTCACTGATCCATAGAGAGCAATGTATTTCATGCACCAAGGATGCAAGCGCATAATGTGAATCTGCACTGGGTGTAGGTCTACATATTCACAGCCTTTGCTATCCCCAGTGCACCCATCCAGATTGTGGCCCAGGCTAATATGACACCAAGTTTCCACCTGCTTTACCCCCCTTTTGTTGGTGTCCAACTGGTGTGGTGTCAGCCCTCAAACGTTTTCCCTTGCTAAACTTCTGGCTGAAAAGTAGTTGGAATTTCTTTTTCTTTTCAGTGTTCTGCTTGGAAATTGTACTCATCTATTCAGTTCTAGCAAACCTAAGCAAGTGATAGCTCACTACCAATTCCTATCATCATATTATCACTTCTGCGTTAGGACATCTCACCTCACTCTTTCTGTGTCGCCACAGTGTCATCTGCTGCAAACCACAGAGTTACAGTCTCAAAGAGATTTGGCAACTGGACACTGACTTGTGTTTCATCACCTGCCTCATACAGTACATTCTTCTCATTCAGTTCCTTCACTGACAGTGTTCCTCCAAATCATTGAATATCCCAATGTACTCAGTCAAACAAACAAAGCTCATGTTCTCGCAACTCATGTTCTTCTCAGTTTTTGTGAAAATTTGCAGCCAAAACAATTCACTCCAATAGCACCGTATCCAAAGAAATCTGCATCAGTGTTTTGGGGATACAGTACCTTTGGGGGTTGTGACAGCTCTGATTTTTAGCCAGGACAGTCATTTCCTCAGCCAGATGAGTTAACACCAAACTACTATGTAAGCTATCCTCTCATATAAGTCTGCTTGTTTCATTGTACTGTAATTAGAATTGGATTATACTACTTAAGTAAAAGCGCCTCCAATTACTTACTGGAAAAGTGAAATCCACTCAAAATGGAGAGCAGGTAATTTTGGGTAAATATTGTTTTTAACCAGAGAGGTTTTTTTCATGCTTTTACATTTATGTTTTTACATTACCTTATACCACATTCAATATTCTTCTTCACTTGTAGAAAGTTTATACTGTGTACTCTTTGCATAGAAAACGCCAATGTTCTTATGATGCTAACCTTTTGTTACAGTACCCCAAACTGCTGTACCATGATATTAGTGATTGCGGTATCAGTTTTCCTAACAAGGAAAAATAAAAACATCATGGACTGGTTTTGGAAAGCAAGGCCTTCTATTTCCTGACTTAGCTGTTTTCAGGGAGGCTAATGAGTAACTGCATTGCATACTCACATGTATCTTATATAACCAGAGTAATCATAACATTTCTTCTCAGCTCCTGGGATAACTGTAGACTTGCAACATTAAATGTATTGGTTCCAGATTAGATCTTTCGTAAGAATGCTGTCAGTAACAAAGCTGTTAAATGCTTTGTCTAGGAATGCAAATTATATGTAATTTAAATGCTCTTAGCTACCACTAGTGCCCACACCTTGCTATGCAGCAATTTGTTTTACTCCCTGTAGTTTTCAATTTAACAGCTTATAAAATTTTAATATTCCACTTTAAATGAAATGGTTGTAAATGGTAATATTTCACAATATTTATAATGTTTTATGTTTTCTAGTAATAAATGTGACAAGTATTTCTTGTTTCTCTTAACTTTCATTAAGCACTATGAATGGCATGCAAAGTACTAGGTGATTCTAGTTAATCTCTCTCCTCAAAAGATGTTACTGATAGAGAAAATTATACCAAGTAGCAACCTCAGTGTCATTTTCTTTTATGCACTCCTGCTAGTTCAGACTTAAGACATGTCTTGGGTGATCAAAATGGAACAAACGTTCTGACAGTGTGGCTGGCAGTTACATGACTGCAAGACTATAATGAACCTGTTTTTTAAAAGTGTAAAAGTATTTTTAAGGATTCTTCCTTTTAGATGAATTCCAGTGTTATAGGACAGCTCTTCAAAGTTAATAAAGCATACAAAATTATAAATAGGATGCTTGGTGTAAGGTTTTCACAATGTTATTTTTCAAGTAATTTGGGTTCATTTTAGATACAACTTCTGCTTCTTTAGCTGGTACAGCTAGTTCATGGCATGTCTACCACTAACGTCTCTTATTCCCTCCACTCAGCTGATCCACATAAAGGGATCTTTGTCGTATTTGTCTGTGAAATGCATGAAGTGTGCTGGAGTGGAGGCCAGTTTATCCTCTGTGAAGCTGTTTTTTCTTAATCAAGGGTAGAGAGCTGCTCTGTGTTCTGTTAAGCTTGCCGGCTAGCCAGTTGTACAAACATACCTATCAAAATCCTTCAGCCACTGGAATGAAGGTGAGAAACCAACACCTAAGTAAAATTGAGCAGAGAGATCAGTTATCTGGCAGATGTCTGAGTTAGAAATGATGTTGGAATCACTCACTTAACTGAAGTACTGTAGAATGCAGGATACTGAGACAAGGAGCTTATCGTATTCAACAGAAGGTCAAACTTAGTCTCAGAGTAACATTTTATCTTATACTTTATATTGCGACCTACAGGATTATCTTTGGGGAAATAATAGTTTTCCTTTTTGAAATATGGTAACTATAATGTGTGCTTGACTTTTTCCATTTCAAATACAGGATCTTTTTTTCCCTGGTGTGACATTTACAGCACTTTCCCCAAATCTGGATGTCCAGTTTATTTTTCAACTGCTCAGAAACAAAAGATTTTTTAAACTTCTTCCTGGGCTTTTCTTTTGCAAAGCTGAATTTGACACAAAGGGAGAATGGTGTAACTGTTGTCTATAAACACAAAGAGCGGCCCCAAAGAATGCCTAGAAATGTTGCAGAGTGACACTTAGGGAGGTGGAGGTTAGGTTAAGCCAAATTCAGCAACATTAAGGAAGACATTTTTAGAAATAATTGCAATGGTTATATATCGAAATGATTAAAACATGAGGTATCATAATAAGCTGTTGGCATTGCTTGAGTGCAAATGTCCAGTAATGTGCTTTAAACCTAATAGAGAGATTTAATTTTCTATATAGAAAGACCTTAATGAGTTATCTATATCTATTAAAGAGAACAAAATCCATCTATTCAATACTGTCTCTATGCATAATAATTAGTGATTTATTGAACTAATTGCTTAAAATATATTAGAAACTAAGACATTTGTCAGACAAAAAATATTTACAGTCAACAAATGTTTTATGACATCCCTGGAAAGTATTTTGAGAAATGTACAGTACATGCATTGTAAATGTGAATTTCAGAGTTTCCACAGATTATATTATCTTTCTGATGCTGGATCCTGAAATGCATTATTTTAAATGCCAAAAAAATGTCTGGAAGCTTTAAAGTGATAATGTTTCCTTCCTGTGAACAGCCTAACATAATACTAGGAATTTCTTCATACCATTTTTACTGCTCAATTGTTTCAACACCATGTAGCACTTATGGTTTATTTACTGTTTGAGGCACACATTTTCATCATCACCTCCACGCGACCCCTGATGTGCAGTACCAAACCAAAAACAAGTAAATAAAACACGCTTATTCCTATTCCTGCACTGTGTACACAAAAAAGAATAATCCAAGATACCTAAACCTCTTAATGTAACACAGAATAAAAGAGATATGGGTTATTTCTTGCCAAAAATGTATGGTTGTGTGTATCGTTGGATGTATACACAATCTGTTAATGTAATTCCAGTATACATAATATTAAAAGTCCTTTAATTCCTTTTTTAATTTCTTTATTATGTAAACATACAAAAAATACATTAAAATAGGATTTTTATTAATTTTAATTTTAAAAAATTAAAACCTCAGATTTTGCTGGAAAAAGGAAGCAATGTATCTGTTTTCCATGACTCATAATGTGGACTTCAGAAAAAATGCACTCAAAAGGCCTTTTAGTTAGATAGAGTTATGTTACCGGCATCTTCAAAATTCTTTCCATAAGACTTGACAGGGCTACAAGCTGTGTATAAACTTATGCTTAAGTGTTAAAATTAGTGTTCATCACAATATCCTTCAGCAAACAGATAATATGAACGCTGACACATTTCAGCAGTCAGTGGATTTAAGATGACAATTTAATGTGCTGTATTAATAAACTATATCACTGAGACTGAACAGTTTAACTGCTGTTTTTCGCTTGACACAATTATTAAATGATATCTTGAAACCCATCGTTAACTTATTCATGCTGTTGAGTTAATGGTTGTAAGTATCTCTTGCTCAAAACTCAAGCAGTAATAACCTTACAGTCTCATGTCACTAATCACTGTCATTTTAAATGTGCTCAGATATTTCATGAATATAATAGAATGAGAACTGGCCCTTCAGCACCTGTTAGTGATCCAAATGCAGGTTTCAATAGACTCTTAAAGGATGACATTATACAGTATGAGGAACAGTTGCTTGGCCTGGCTAGCTGTCCAAATCATGAAAGACTTATAAAAGATAAAAAAAACATCTTCACCTTGCATCTCACCCTCTTTTGTGTCATTGTAAACAGTTTAATGTAGATAGAAGTTGATTTTAATAGCTTAGACGTAGCCTCTTTTGCACAACTTTTGTACAAAAAGTAGAACCACTTACTTATTTTTTCCAGTTCCTGACTGCTGCTTATTTGCTTCTGCTTTTCCCTTTATACACCTTAACATTAAATCACCAATGTGTTTAAACTGTGAAAGAACATAATAGCACCAGAGAAAACCTACTTGGATATACAGTAGGTAGGACATCCAAACACCATACAGAAGGTGCCCCAGATCAAAATCTAACCCAGGAGCCAAGATGTGTAAAACTGCATCAGTAACCATAATATCACCTTCGATATTCTTCTCTAATGTTAATATAATATGCATGTATCTACAGTATAATATAGATAATTTCTAACTATGTAAATATCAGACCTAAAACATTTTTCATTTATCAAAAAAAGAGATTAAAGTGAAAATGGCAGCAAGTGAAAAATATACAAATTTACAATATACAAAGTTTAATTTTCCTTGTATTATCCCTCTAGGAATTCTAGGAATTAAATATATTTAGGACATCCAGTCACTCTGTAGATCCATCTTATCATGGTATTTGGAGGAAGTGTATTTAATTCTTATTTAGATGTTATAGGTGTAGAATCTCAGTGAACAGAATTTAACCTTTATTGTCCAATAAAATATTAAAAGAAATGTATTAAGCTAAAGACATACTCACAAAACAATCACCAGTACAATCTCATAAAACTAATCTCAGAAATGCCATAACAAGAAAACTAAAAATATCATCCCTTTCTCATCACTGGTATTGTAACTGGAGAATTGTCCAGTTGCCCTACTTATTAACAGCAGCATTGTGCTACTTCATGGAACAGCTTCATTTTTAAACATCTGGAGTATCTAATGATCTATTACATCAGATTTGTTGAGAAGAATTATGTATAGTGAGCAAAGCCGTCAAAAAGTAGGCAAACAAGCCAGTCTTTGTACTGTCAGAGACATCTTACTTTCTGTGAGGCCATCAAGAGGGTGTGCCAGTGAACTGGAGGTGCCAGTTATATTATTGGTTTTGGTGATGTGGGCTATTTGGAGCCAAGCTGAGGTTCCAATCACAATATTGAAAGAAAAGGTCAGTGTTGACAAGACTGGATTTAATGCAGGGATGGAGCTTTAAATTGGTTTAGCATTTAAAACAAAACACTTTAGGTGACTAACCATGTTTTTGTAATTTCTCAAAATCAGAATGTTAGCAAACATGAAAGTACAGTTATTGTCAATCTTCTAAATGAAGCTCTTTTATATGGATATCCAAACACTTTAATTGAACACTTATACAATTATTTTTTAACCCATCAATTTTAGTTGTAGGTTTGTAGAGATGGAAATAATCGGACATGTAGTTAAAAGTGTTGAATTTAAATCAATGGATGATGTGTTAAAATTTCTAAACTGATTTCTAAAGATTAGTAAGGTCTTGTTTAGAATATTGTGTGCAGTTGTAGTCACCACATTATAGAAAAGATTGCTGTTCTAAGTAAGACCAGAGAAGTGCAACTAGATTCCAGTGTTTAAGAGAACACACTGACACAACCTACACTATGACAGACTTGAAGGAACTGAACCTTTTTAGTCTTGAACAGAGAAGACTATGAGGAAACGTGATAACCATATTTAAAACCCTCAATTAATTACTAACTACCAATCAGACTAGGCCTTCTCTCATTTCACTTTATTTTAAATATATGGTACTTCCTGACATTATAGATTGGTATTTAAGTGTTTCCCAGCTTTTTAAAATTATTTTCATGAAATAAAAATTCACTGAAATGTGTAATATTTGTAAGTGACGTTTGCTGACCAAAAAATTCATCAGCACGCTGAAAAATAGAGAACGTTGTTAGTTTCTTAACATTAGTTTCAAAGGTGTGTTAGAGTGTTGAGTTTTTCACTTGTTATGTTCATTCTGAGAAAGTGTTTAATATATTTCATTTCCTTCTGATGAGGTGTTAATGGTTCTTTTGACATAGGCATGTTTATTTACCATTAGCCACTGGTGTTTATGGCTTTGACAGTTTTATTGTGTACATATACAGTACAGTAGAACATCCATTAAAACTAATGTGATAATGCTATTGTGTAGTGTAACACCATGTGAAGTACTGTATGTGTACAGTATAGTGATAACGGTAATTGGGATGCATACTAAGATTGTACAATTGTACAAAAGTTAGATTTTAAATTAAATCAGGAAATTTCCCTGGAGTTTGTAACACAAAAAATCTGAGAAATATATATACTAGAATATCCAATGAATTAATTAAATAAAATCAAGGTGAAATTTCCTTTTTAATTATTTGGACCAGCATCCCAAAGTGGGGAGGGTCACATACTCTAAGGCCACATAAGCCACTGCCTCTGGTATTTTCCACCTAAATAAATCAGTAATTACACTGTTGTTCTTCTTGTAAAAGAAATTCCAAATCTGCTGACCTTTATCTTCTACCTAAAGCCTCTGGTAATGCATATTCATCTTCCTGGAGTTCTCTTTAGTTTCATTACAGAACTCTGCAATGGAAAAGTATTGACTAGCTGGAGCCAGTTTCCAAAAAGACCTACTGTAACTAACAATTATTACTGTGTTAAAATTAGTGGTGAACAATGTTCAAAAGAATCATATTATCTGGAAACAATGCAATCGGTTTGCATTTCATGTTGGAAAAAGGTTTGCCTTATTATTGAAGACTGCTGTTAGAGGTACTGTATACATATGCCAGGGAAGCTGGGTTTTAGGCAACTAATGGTCAATGGATATGTAATTTCTTTTTTTTTCTTGTTGTCTCTGCAGGTTAATGTGAAATGCACTGTACTCAACAGAATACGTTTTGCAGTAGGAATGATTCTCGGTCACTATTTTCTACATATACTACATACAATACCCAGAACATTTTACATTTGTTTTAAGGGTGTTAATTTACATTAAAGTAAAACATAAATTTATAGAAAATGTTTGATTCTGCACTGTTACACTTGTTTCACCACCATTATACGCTTTATTATAAAAATGTTGCCTTTTATAGTTTATAGTAAATGCAAAGGCACAAAGTTAATGCATACTTACTGAATACATAGTTGTTCTAAGCATCTGCATAATATATTTCGGTTGTACAGTACTGTATATCCAAAATCCATAATATTCTAGACACAAATCACAAACAGTATATATAGACCTGTGTGCCATTACTTTGATTTATAGGTATCATGAATCTAATCTCCTAGTCCCAATACTGTATATTTGGTTGATGCTCAGTAATTTTGACTAAACATTCCCCGAACAGTGATTTCAAGCCGTAGTTTTGTGGGTTTTCTAAAGGACATGCAAGTATGAAGGGCTGACCCCCTGTGCACCCAGCTAAATGCAAATAATAGGAACAACCATCCCTTTTCCAGTATTCACTTTGCAACCCCTCCTGCACCCCTTTCCCGAAGTCCCCTGGCTCCCTCCAGCTAATGGATGGAGGGGGTTCCAATATTCCCATCCTTATGGGAAGGATGGTGTTCCCTCAGCCAAGTGGGTTAAAGTTAAATCTGCATCTCAGATTTCTAATGCTCTAACTCACTCAAGACTAAGGTTAGCCGTAAGCTCGTGTAATACTGTTACGTCACTTGTTTCTTTATTGAATCCCTTTTAGCTTGTCATGACAAAAGAAACTCAGATATTTTGCTAAAATCAGTCTTTAAACAATGAGTCCACAAAGTCTAAGCTGTGTAAGGATCTTGTAATCGTTTCATATTTTGTTTTAGCTAAAGTCTTTAACAGACATGTTTGTTAGAAATGATTTTTTTTTTATTCAACAGACGGCCAAGAACAAAGCAAAACAAATTCACGCAGCAGTGAAGAGGGGCAATAATCCGGCTTGTGCATGGCTGTTTGGCCTGTTTGGCTTCAGCGTTATGGAGCAAATGTGTTGCTGGAAATCTTTTTTGTGTTTGTGAATCATTCGTTCTGAGAAATTAAGATATATGTAAGGAGCAATTGCAAAGTAAGTTATCCAAAAGTGTGGCACATATAACATAAGGCTCCAACATAACATTTATAAAGACCTCATGTCTTGAAGATAATTTAGAAACCACTTTCAAAATCCATTATGTTAAGACCTGACCCTGTAACCCCCTTACACTCTAGTAGAGCATAAATGTGGAAATAAAGATTTTTAAAAAGCTGTGTAATATTTCACACTTGCAGTGTCCATGTACCTGTACAGGTAAAAAAAGGAAGGTGCTATGAAATGGCAGCAAATTAGGGTGTATTGGCACATTCCAGTTGTACCCCAAAGTGTTAACACCTCTGTTGTGTAAATAAAGCCTCTTAAAGTGCTCTAGCGTTGGGGCTAAATTAGTCTGACCTTTGCTCCTTGGCACAAGCTCATACTTCCTTTAGACAACTGCAGCTCTGTCTCAGTAGTGGAGCAGTGCCTTTAAGGCCTGTTTATATTACCCACTTCAATCACTCAAATAAATGAGGTCTGTACCTTCAAAGAGGCTGCAGCCTGGCTAGAGCAGCACACCTGATGAAAGCTTCTTTGACCTTGACTTTTGGGTGGAGGTGGGGGGGGGGGGGGGCTCTCCTTCATTATTCAAGATGAACCTTCATTAACCTGTACAAAACAATTTACACTGATCCTTATTCTTCATGTATGAGTTTACATAACTAGTGTTTATCTTTGAAAGAGAGAAGACTTTGAAAATGTATCATCTGCTTCCCTGTACTGTAAAAGGTGACTCTAAGCATTCTATATCAAAATTAACTTTAAAGGTGTCATGTCACACAAACACAAGTAAAAGTCTAAAGTATAAAAATAAGTTATCAAGCCTTTATCAGTTTAAAACGAAACATTATTAGGGTAGTTAGTTACAACCTTAGCTGTATAGTTGTATATAAGAAAACAAATCATTCTGTTTTATACAGTAATTCTGCTTTCTGTATCCTGCCCTGTGCCCACTGCTTGCTTGGATAAGCTCCAACTCACTATTGGAAGAAGTGGTTAGAAGATTGAATGGATGGATGCTTTGTAATATTTAAAATGAGTACATTTCTTGTAGACAGTGCTGCTGAAGGAGGTGATTTTACAGTTGCATATGTTCGTTGTGCATATTTTCATTATTGATGTAACAATGCTTGTCAGCTTTTAATATACAGTACAGTATGTTTTTTTCACTTATTCCCCATTTTCCACTTCTTCTATTTAATAGTAACATTTTGACACATCAGTTGGAAAACACTAATAGTACTCTTAAGTGTATTTGAAGGGTATTGCTCAGCAGCACCAACTCTTTCTTCTGATGCTTCTCTATCGCTGCATTACAGTAGTTGAAACCTGTCCAACCAAAGCAGTGAAGTTGCAATAGCAGTACTGGACAATTGGTGTAAATGACTGACTGAAAGCTGCTTTTTGGTTCTTAGTTGATAGTCCACACTCCAAGAGATTATATGCGAACTAATTGGCAATACCTTGCCAAATATGACATCACCTTTACCTTGAAACAGTTACTGTGACTGTATCAGTATGTACTGTATGTGTAGCTTACATGAGAGAATGACTTGATTTTATGACTAGCAGAAAGCCCCAGATTGAACATGAACATTATTCAATGCTAGTCAATGTCAAGTAACATTCTCTGAAATCCTGCAACATAGTGTGAGCTCCCAGAGATATGTGGGTTTTGTGATGTGTTATTTAAATACACATACACTGGATCATTAAAAAGTGGTATTTTATCTAGTGTTGAGTTCATTTAAAGAATAACTATGCTTTTTAACAAAATCACAACACCAAATTAGAAGATATGTATAACATTTTATTTGGCAATTTTTGTTAAAATCTAAAATACTTATTATATTCTTTTCTTAAATCTGCATATTTGTAATGTAGACCACAAGCTGCATTTAGCTGAAAGCATCTTAGATAAGATCACAATAAACATGAAATTAACAACAAACAAAATTTCAGTAACTATATATAACCAACTATTGACTATTGACTGAACTGCAATGGCATGATCCAATCAAGCTCTAGGATTCTCAACTGGCTAAACTGTTACTAGATTCAGCCAAAGGACATGTGATACACTTCAGCATTAATACATACAGTATACACTAGAATGAAGGAGCAGGAGAAAAGTTCGCTATCCTTTAATGAAAAGGAAATATTTTGCATAGTTAGTCAATCTAAATCTGACTATAAGCTGCATGTAAATCAGAAAGATTAACTCTAATACATATCACAGTTTTGCAGACATACAAAATACCAGACTTATAAGTTTCCATTGGTAGTACTTCTTAGATGTAGGCTGATTTGCTGATTGAAACCAACAATTACTTTCCGACTTTGGTAGAACAAAAATAAGTGAACCTTTAGTTCATTCAGCATCCAGCCTTTTCTTACAAGATTAAAAAGTCATGAAAAGCATCTTGCTCTAAATAAAATACTATAAGCCATGCAATTTTGTGTGCCATTACTAATTGCTGCAACCATCCATCATTCCAATAATCCAAGTTGCTGGTGGTGTTACTGTGGTCTGGAGCATGTTTAGCTTAGTTCGAGAAACAAGTTCTTCTTCTGTGAAGGCTTCTCAAAGGCCTGAATATAAAACATGAGAACAATTTTGAACTTCTGCCCTGCCTGACTCAATCGTATAAGCTTGTGCAGTATCTTCTAGAGTGATTGGTCCAAGCCCTTCCACAGCTACCTTTCTCTCTCCTTGTAAAATCCATACAGAGGTACCACCATGTCCTGATGCCAAAGATCACAATTCACTATGAAAGCCATTTTTAAATGTTTATTTCAAATGAGGTAGTACTATGTATACCCTCTTCTGTTCATCTCAGTTTTGTTTTTCTTAGTTATTTTGTAGATATAAATAAATCATGTTTCAATATTTGTAACAATAATTAGCAATTACTTGTCATAAAATGGTGTTTTTCATCCACCATTGAAGTGCAGTTTCCATTCGGGTGATACTGTGTGAAGAAAAAGTATTTTTTGAGGGTCAAACCAGACATTATATTTAACCTCGCAAGCTTAAAACTTTAACTTACTGCAAATCTGTTGACATTTTGTTGATTAACTGAATGACTGAATGAACAGAATTCCATTTAGCTTTCACTGCTTAAGTTAAATTGTGACAAGAAATTGAATTCCTTCCTTTTCTTTATGGAATTTTATTTTCTTTTTATGGCTTGAGTACCAGATAGTATTGTGTTTGGCAAACTGAAAAAAAAATCAGCACAAATGTCATTCTGGCTTTTAAGAAAACACATTATTGAGTTTTCACTCAGTGACAGATGCAAGTCTGAAGAATCTAAATTGTTTCATTACATGTTTCAGAAGCTCATAAACACTTAAACAACAGGCTGCTTGTACTGTAATAAAATTCTATTTGCTAAGTAACTGATATTTTTACTGAATATGCTTCTCCTTTACTCAGGGGTCTTTTAAAATAAAAAAATACTATAGGGTTGTATTTTTACGGAGGATAACATTCAATTAAATGTTATTTTTTTTAAATCATTACTGTAAGTGTATTTGCATTCTACATTTTAAAGGTTAACAGCTGTAAGCAAAGTCTATATGACATGTCAGTTCCAAAACTGAAATGACTTATTTTTTCAACCTTCTTAGAACAGACAAAAAAAGGCAGGATCATTTTACCCTAAGTGTGTGTGCCGAATGCCTTACTAATATGGTTGGTGAAAAGCACCCAAAAATAACAAATGTAAGTATGTTTAAAATATTAAGACACATTGAAAGTAATATCAATGTCTGTGGCTGTTGTGCCTGCAAGTGCCTCACATTTCAAGTTCAGCTCAGTCCCACTGAAACACCTCATGAAAAGGTGATGTTTTTAGGAGCACAAACGTGCAGTACACATTTGTTGATTGAGGTAATATGCATACTTGATTTCTTAGACATTTAGAGCAATATGAAAAAGAAATATACAGCTGTTCAGTATTGGCCAAGAATGTATTTTGCGGCTGTCTAGAAGTATCAGTGCACAGAAAGGATCTTTGTGCAGAGAACTAGGTCCAGACTAAAAAAAAAAACAGACAGCAACAACTACCCCAATCTACAACTAGATATTTCGAATAATAGTGTATATTTGAAGATCCCACCCAGTAATACTATCACACACTGATAAACAGTTCAGACTTTCACTGAGAACACACTTGATAGATGGGTTGTTGTTTTTTTCTTGGGAACAATTTATCTGTTTAACACACTGCAGTAAATCACTTCTTCATTGAAATTTAGATCGTGCCTTATTTATCATTTATTTTATAATGACTACCTTTCTTGGTTTTAAAATTTCATTTATTACTAATTTCAAATAGATTTAATGTTCAAATCTTTAGTCATATAAGCAGGACGTACAGTAGCATTGAATCTAGACATTTACCCTAAGTTGCGCCATTTCCTATTCTAAAATGTTTGTTGACTGTCGCTTTTATCTAAACATCCCCTATTTGCAGTAAGCTTTATCTAATGCATATTTTCTTTTTATATGTACCAGTTTTTTATTTGTTTCATTTTATTTTAAGGTAAATGAGTTACTACCATGCACATCATTAAAGGTCAAACAAAATATCTTGATATTTGTCCCCCTTTTGCCCACTTGTAACTCCCACTATGACAGTGTCACTGGGAAGTCACTGAAATCTGTTGAAATATGCTTTCAGACCTGCTGCTTTTTTACATGGGATCTATTACAGAAACATACTGTAACTGAGTTGTGAGCATTGTCAAAAATACTTCCTTATGGTCCTTTGTTGCTTCTGGTTTTAATATGTTATAGCAATGAGGAATCGACATTTAATGCCTAATAGCCAAAACATTACGTGGCATACTGTATATTTCTCATGATTTTGTCATTATTGCAGCCCAATCCCTTCCCTTTCTTCTAGAAGTATTCCTTTAGCTGAAACTGTGATGAAGTTTGTAGGATTACTCTCCATTTCACTGGTTCTTCCAGTTTTTAACAGAAGTTAGATGTAGAATTTGAAAGCCTATTTTATACCCCCTTAAGCCATCTACACATTTTCTGATATTTTGGAACTCTTCTCACTTGACTTCTGGTTCCAAATATTTTGGCTAGCGAGAGTGATTAAGAGTGTCTTCTTGTATGATTAATTTGACAGATTGTACTCCTCTCCAAGCCACACATTTTTTAGAGCTACTGTACTGTATAGCACTTCCTATCAAGTTCATCTTGTCAATTAGTTCTTGAATCAAAATATCAGTGTGAGTCCTTGAAAAAATGTGAATTTGAGTTGGACAGATATTTAATCCATTAATCCACAAACAAAAACCTTCAAATAAAACCAAAACCCAACAAACATAGTAGCTATAAGGGGTTTTTCACCACTTACTGTAGCTGTTGAAAGTGGAATGAGCACAGTTACCATTCAGCTGTTCAAATTTGTCGCTAGCTTCAACCATCTGACCGAATTTCACTTGTTATTGCATCTCCTATTCAAAGATAATAAAGGAAACTCGTCATTATTTTCAACACAAAATGATGCTTCTGGGTATATTTGCAACATGGAAAATAGATAATTGAAAGCTGCTCCTTATTCATCTTCAACTGCAGAGCATGATAAATGAAATATACATTGTGTATGTTCTAGAATGTTCTTTTGAACTATCAATAATCCAGTTGTTTGAGTTCATTTTATTTTCTTATCTTCTTTTTCAGTCTAATCAACACTGAGGAATGCAAGCAGATAACATGGAATGCTAAGAAAAAACACAGACTACCGCAGACTTATAAAAACACATCTGTGGCACATTAGGTCTTCTCTGAAATGTCACAGCAGAATAACAAAATAATTTATACCTGCTTTTTATAGATTATTGAACTTGTGGAATGTGAAGCTGATTGGCTGATGAAATTGTACTTCAAAGTGCAGCCCTATGAATTCTTACCTCCATAGATAAAGGATGAAAGGTCTTGGTTGTTTTTCATGCTTTCCAACACTCCGGATGACCTCTGGTCCTCAGCTGTAGAGTCAAAACACATACTCCCACACCAGCTCCTCACACGTCTACATACACATCATGTCCTCTCACAAGCATTTGTCGACCTCATCTTAGATAAAAGAGCTTCTTCAGCTCTGTGTGATTTCTCTTCTTTTCTTGAATTCCAAAATAGAACACCGGAAAATGCTCCTTGTCACCTACTTCACAAAATTCCTTAAAGCAGTCTTAAATGTAGGGTGCCTCATTTCATGAGGCACAAATGCAATGTGTTCCTCCAATTACAATAAAGCTGTCCCATGTTCTGCAAAGTATTGCAATAAGGTCTCACTTACTGTATCTTGTGCAGTTTTCACATATTGTTGCTTTAAAGCTTGCAGTCATGAAGCGTGGACATAGTAATTAATGTTTGTCATATACACAAACCATTACTCATATTCAAAGCAAAAAAAAGAAAGAAGTAAATACATAATATGAAAGAAAAATGGACCAGTATTCAAACTCTTTGCAGTGGCAATTCTTAATCAATTTAGTCAAACAAAATTACCTTAATAGATGTCTGTCTACTGTATGTGCATTAACAGTGGTTCACATGATTTCAGAATACTGTAAAAACACCTGTCTTTCAATCAGGTGATGAATTTCAAGCAAAGATTCAACATCTCAAAGCTTTCAAATCAAATTGGGGATAAAGTTGTATAAAGATATAGATCAGGGGCAAGGCATAAAAGTTTTCAAAAACCCTTAACCCTCTCTTTGTGCATGAAGTCTGAAGTCTGTCATTAAGTAGAGGAAGGCACAGAGATACTGATACTTAGATCAGACTGCCCCTCCATACTGGGCATCTGAGCAAGGAGCAAACTGGATAGGGATGCCACTGTGATACAGTACCAAAGGCAACTTTGAAAGAGTTAAAGAAAATAACATAACCATTTTAGGGTTTGTAACAAAGCACAGAAGTGATGCTGCAAACATATGGCAAAAGGTTTTGTGGTTAGACAAAAGAAAATTGAATCTTTTTGTTCTTAGTGCAAAGTGTTACATCTGATGCTAGAACAAAATAGATTCTTAAATCCAACTTATTTTTCACTAAAAGAGAAATGTGTTTTACATTCTGTAATGGATTCTTAAAAACATAAGACTACTAGGTCTTTGTTTCTGAAAGCATGCTGAAGTGTTTGTTTTAAATTTATGACAGCAGTTACCATTTGAATGTGCGTGCTGTGGTCTCTTGTTGACACCACATTCTTGAGGTCTGAAAGGCAGTATGATTGTTATTAAGAGTAGACCTACAGCAGGAATTACCATAGAAATGAAACCAAACCAGCAAGAGTCCTTTGTAGTGGAATGATGAGAATGTGACACCAGAACAGTGGCATTGTGGTTAATGAAGTACAGGGGCTTGTGGATTAATAAAACATGGATAAAGTGCCCATGTGCTGCTTTGTGCTACTTCTAAAAAAGATTTATGCAAACGTGGCCTGCATCTTGATCTCATACAGTAAAGCCACATCTAGAAATGGAAAACAAGCAAGGATAAGACTGAAAAACTGTTTTAGGTGGAATGATGTAAGTCAAAATTGTGAAGGTGCTCTAGAGCAAGGTGCTCTGCCCAGGTTAATAACGTTCACCCAGTTGAGTAAATGGGTTGCAGCATTGTAAAGGATAACCCTTCTATGGACCACCATGCATAGAGAGTCACTCTCTATGTGCTTAGCTGGGTTTTATTATGTATGTGAACAGGCTAGCACTAAGGACATTTACTGTAATTCCTGCCAGTGGGCAGTTTGCCCATGGAAACTGGTTATGATGATGTCTTATTTTGTGGTCTACTAACCTTCCTCCTCTGAATTTCCTCATTGTCTCCTCTTCAGATTGTCTTTCACATTCCACATGGGATGTTTTTTTCCAACTAGCATTTGAAACTAAAACATTTTAAATTAAAAGTACTATCTGTAAGCACAAGGTAATTCATGCTATATGCTAAAATTTGCAGAATAGGTTAATGACCACCATCTGCAAGTGCAAAGAGCCATACATGAGGTACATTTAATTTCTTACATTACCGTTAACCTTGTTTGCACAGAAATAAGTGTCCCATGAAAATAAATTTCCCCCAAATCCTTGTTCTTCTAAATGCAGATGGAGCAAATATTGTACGTACAGTATATACTAAAATAAGGTTACAACAAAAGGATTTATTGTGCATGAGCATTTGTAAAAGAACATGCCTTAATAATACAAATTATCTACAGGGATAATTAAAGAAAACGTTTAGAACAATTGAGTATAAGATTGAAAAAATCCAGGTAAAGATAACGAGTAGATGCTTTATTGGGTTTCCAATCCAGTATGACAGATACAAACTGCCAAGTGTCAGCAAACCAGTTACAGCCTAAGAGTCAGTCAACCTCTGCATAAGAAGTTACTTGGATGTGTTTTTTTTTTTGGATTACTTTATCCAAGAAAGGCCTTACCAGTTCTTAAGTGTGATCTTCATTATAGATGTTCGAAGTTAATAGAGTATTAAATTATTGAGACAGAAAGGAGTTTAAGACAACTAGAGTTAATCTTAATCTTTAAGCACTCTGGCGTAACTGGTGTTTGCTTTGAACATTTCTTTCATGGGCTGAACAGTAGCCAAACACTCCCTGCAAGGCTTATGTCCCTAAATAAGACTTCCAGAAGTTTGGAGATACGTTCTGTGTGGTGTCATACTACAGTGAAGAAACATCTTTAATTAAATCTGATTGTTGATGGGCCAGAAATCACAAAAGGAATGTTTCTGGTTTTCTATTCAAATAATCTAGTTTTCTACCTTCTGGAACTTTGCTCTTAAAATAGATTACAGGGTTCCTATCAAATGTACAGTACAGAAACCAGAATCAGTCCTTGCCAGCATTTCTATAATATCTCTCCAAAATAAATCATATACAGCAGGAACTGAGAAAAAATCCAGGAAAGAGCCATAGCTTCATCACAACTCAATCATCCTGCTGGCAAAGTATTATGAGTCTGAAAGTGTGGCATTTTAAGCTCAAATAATTAGTAATATTCCAATGTAATGTGAGACATCTTGATAATCTGACAGGAAATTGGTCATAATGGTCAAAATTGGTCAAAATCAATTCAAAATACAGTTTTATGTTGAGTTGCATTAATTCATGAACCAGGACTAGGCTGTACCTTTCATCTAACCACTAGGAAACAGCACATGAAAAAAAGATAGAACATTACAGGAGATGCATGGGTCCATACAGTATATTTGATAGAAGCATTTTGTTTAAAGACATCAATAACCTCCAAAAGGAGGCTAGAGAATGTGGATTCACAATGGTTGTTTGGTTGTTTGCTAAACTAATCAGCCCATTATTTAAAAAAAACAAGAGTATTGAAAAGAACTGTTTCCCATTCTCAGAACTGAATGTACCAATAATTAATTTCTATTTCTGTCTTATGGTACTGGTTTGTGTCTTCAGCTTAATCAAATGCTTGTGTGTTTCTTTTAAGATACTAATATCTTAATTCCAGGAAAAAGTTATTTATTGTCTTTTAGCATCTTGAAGTATTACTTAACTTGCTGTATATCAAAATTCTTGTTACAGTTGGTAACCTGAATTTGATATAAATTCCTGATATGGTCCCACTAGAGCACTATTTTATACAGTAGTCCATTTATTATTGTGTTATACTGTATACATTTACTTTGCCTACAAGTAAAAATACTTTGGCAAAACATTGAAAACCTACAGAATATTTAAAACCACACAAAACCTGTGTGAAGAAGAATTAAATAATTCATTTGACATTTGCTGGGTTACATTTACAGTATTTCTGTGCTTGACAAAATGTGATTTAATTAAAACATTGTATAGTATGTTCACTGTGCAGATACTAAATGCTGAGCACAAGACAGAAACATCCAGTTATGGGGGGTTTGAGTATAATGAGAGGACCTCCAGCATTCTGTTTGTAATGAAATATAACCCAGATGTGAAGTTTGCTGTCATGGCTGACTGCACAACACCCAGTTACATTTATGTGACCATCTGTGACCTTTCTTTATGTTAGTAACTTCAAAAATTCTTTCCATTTATTCACTATACATGTTTTAAAGACAGCTAAACTCTAATAGTTTCATTTCACTACAGTATACCACAGTACCATATATTTTTCTCTGTTTTCTAACAATCAAGTTGCAACATACAATGGGCTTAAAACAACAGTCTAGTCTAGCTTTAATTGGAACAACAAAGTTTGGATGACCTTCTGATGGTTCAGCAAATTAGAATGCAAAAAGAAATGATCAATATTTTGAGTTTGCATAGTAACTAAAGGTAAACCTAAAACAAGAAAAAGTCTTTCTTAAAATATTACCTTGTATACTGCAGTCTAAAATGAATGTTTCTGACTTTCAGAAGCCAGTCCTTCTCCTGAAATTTGACCAGAGCAGAATGTTGGATTCTGATTGATTATCTGTCAATTAAGAAATTAAATTTCAATTTGTTCTGTGTTTATTAATAGTATTGATATATCACTGATATTTTGATATTCATGAGTTCAGTTGTGAGGTATTTGTGAATCCCAAAAAATCACATTTCTCAGATAGCAGTGAAAGCAGTAAAAGGTTTTAAACATGAGGTGCTCATGCTTTCTTGAGAACATGGTGAATTGTGATTACCACTTGTGCCTGTTGATGGATTTTTGATTGACAAGAGTTTAGTCTTTATATATTGAAATATATGTGAGTTCACTCTGCAATTTATGGTCATCCTTAGAGTTACTTAAATCTGCTTGTAATGGGTAATTTTAATTCCCTTAAAAGGTGATCTTATTTATTTTATGATGTTTATTTTCCAATTACAAGTCTGATAATTACAAAAATGCTGCCTATCTTCCAGCAAACTTGTAGTTGAATGTGGGACATTAGGGGCTAGATATTGTGACAGATTCACTCGGTGTATACTGTAGGTACTGTAGGAGTGTAGGAGCACTGATGGGCTGGATGGCCTGTTCTCATGATCAACCTTTAGGTTCTTATCATGTGGGTAATAAATAGCTCAGATTTGCAAAGGAGTTACTGCCATGTTGTTTCTTTTATAATTTGACTTTTAACTGAGCAAACAGAATCAAAATAATGCTTCATACACTGGGTTACACAGATTGTTTTCCAAAACATTAAGAAATATGCAGATTGTGCATACTGGAACTGACACACCAAATTCATCTGTTAGTCCTAACTTGCAAACAGCTAAAGGATGGACATTGTCGTCAAAGAGAAAAATACACCTGGCTGTTGTCTGAATTGATAGGTTATTACAGTACACCTTAACAGGCAAGCTACTGCTGTGCTCAACAATATCCTACAGAGGCACTTCACTATAGTTTCTCTCTGTAACCAACTTTATTCTGTGAGCCAATGTGAGCCTCTGGGTACCCACATTTTTTTGTGTGTTTTATGGAGGCTGGATGAGGTGTTGTCTCACCTGAAGCTGTTAGTGAGAGCCCAAATTGTATGTAGCAAGTGGCTGCTCTGGTATTCACTCTTTTTGCAACTAGTGTTGCCAATAAGTTTGTAATTGAATAGTAAGTAGCAAACACCTAGTAGTCAACTTTAGTAAACGTGTGGTACATACAGCACACGATGATCTCTAATTAAGCTGAAACAGCAGTCCATGGCTGCTATCCTTGGCTGTACATTATATCAACAAAAAGATGGAATGAGAAGATGTAAGCTAGTTATGTCTTCTGTAGCACTTTTATTGGAAGATGAGATAATTTATATTCATACCCATAAAAGGTTTTGTACTAAATCTTTATTAATGTCAAGGGGAAGACGTACGTAGCTAGGCTTTGTAGGGCTGTCCATCACTTTGTTTAGTTTAAGTATGTCATTTAACACATACAGGTTATTGCTGAAAAAAATGGTGCTAAAAAGATACATTTCCTTAACTGATGTTAACTTTCAAGTGCATACTGTATTGGCCATAGAATGTCAGCAATGTAGGGTGGTGCAGTGGTCAGCATTGCTGTTTCACACTGCTGGGGCCCTGGGTTCAATTCCAGACCTGGGGTGCCATCTGCATAGAGTTTGTACAGTACTGTATGTTCACCCGATGTTTGCTTGGGTTTCCTTCCACAGTCCAAAAACATACGGGGAGTTTAATTGGCTTCTGAGAAAACTGGCCCTGGTGTGAGTGTGTATTTGCGTCTGTGTGTGCTCTGTGATGGACCGGCATCCCATCTCATGCCACCGGCATGCCGCAGTAGGCTCTGGCTCCCCTGCGACCCTGAATTGGAAGAAGCAGTTAGAAAATGGATGGATGTCAACAATGTTTGCCAGCTGATGCATTTTACTGTACCTCTGCAAAATGTCACACAAGATCCTTAAACTGTAGACAGTTTAAGGCCTCGTAAGTCTGTCTAGTAAGTCTAGACTGTGGCCTTGCATGATAAAAAATAACTTTGTTAATCAATCGCCGCACTATTGTTTGAGATGTTTACATACTGTATCACAGTGGTTGCTAAAGAACAAAAAATAACGACAGACAAAGCATTATAAATAAGAATTTGCTGCCAACCTTGTATTCCTAGAAACAGAACAAACTGTACAAGTTTTCTCCAATGGTATTTTAGCAATTATCAGAATTGCCAGGTGATTACAGTATATATAATAATGAAGAATTAATTCAATTAAATCTGAAATGTCAACACTGCACAGGTCACGAGTCTCATAAAACCCTCAAATATTAAGCCCTTGATACGCATTTTCTGTAAGATTGGTTGGGGCTTAGCCTGATGTTGCATGCAATGTTATGCGTTTAAGGGGAGCTTTGTAATAATTTACGATAACAGCAGTTAGAACCTGAAAAGGCCAAAGGGTAAGAGTTCATTGGTGTTTAAGTATTATTGCCCAAGATCCTCTTACAATAATAACAAAGTGTTGGGTTGGCAGTTAATAAAAAGCAGGCCCTCAAAGGGGAAATCTCTGTGCGTTATATGTTCAGATATTTACATTTCCTGTGAGGAAAAGGATTAGCTGTTTTCCCATTAGAAAAAGAAGCAGTGCTCATGGAGCTGCTTACCGTTTGCATAACATCTTGAAGCAGTCAAAACCTGCTCTAATGGGCTGCTTCTGGGTATCTGAACAACTTTTCGGGTGTTCATTTTAAACAGGATGAAAACATCTTCATTAGCAATAGCACTGCCAAGGCAGTAGCTCACTTAGCAATTTTGTCTTTCAAATGGAACTTTAGTAATGTGCATGACAGGAAAAAGGCAAAGCTTTTGAATTGCTGGATTTCATTTGGGAGGACAGGATCTTCATGAGATTTAACATCCTTGGTGGGCCATTTAGATCAAACTATTAGTAAATTACCTAAGGGCTGGACCTCACAACTGCATTTAATTTGGTCGCTTCTCAAGAGAAGTGGTCACAAAATTGAACTGCTTATAATCACGTTTTTACAAAACAAAGAAAGTTGTTGGCAGTAGTAAGGTAAAATTCCTGATGTAATAGATCAAGCAGTTCTAGACCACAGCTGTGCCTTAAACAAATGTTGCCAGTTCCAAAACTACCCCCTATTTCTCCAGCAAAATCTCCAGGACCACCAGTTTCTCCCTTACAACATTTTTCATACATACTCATTCCTTATTCATTCGCTCATTCATTTAGATGAAAAAGTATTATTTTTGAAACAGAGATTGCTGAGCTATTGAATTCTATCAGCTCAAATATACTCCTTATTTCAGAATCCATGGTTCATTGTCATAGTATTTTAATGTTTGCGTGCTCACTGAATCTGTTAATGTTCTCTTGTTATGCCACATTTACAGTATGTGCCCAAGCACTTGCTTTTTTCTTTATTTTGCTTCAAGAATTATTGTTTTTTTTATACATTTATAGTGTGTCCCTCTTAGTTATTACTGGATGTCATCGTTGGAAGCACACACAGTCAATTCTTTCTGGAGCAGATAACAGTGTCTAGTTTTTATTTTATATTCTTTTTCTCATTTAAGTTATTATAGAGGTCCCCTTTTTAGAAAATATTTCGCAAAGGCTGGCACAGTGGATGAGTTGGTGCCACCTAAATATTGCTTTCAGGCATTTCATGAATTCTGAAATTGTAACACATTTTCCAAATAGATGTCTAGAATTATTTTTCCAATAGAAGGTTTAAGCTTGTTCTTTCTACACTAACAATGCTTTTCTAAGTATTATTCATTCTATATTATACTAATATAATTAAAAAATATTGCTGAATTTTCAACTTAATGAATGTAAACCTAGTGTGAAAATGTACAAAAATGTAATTCCATATTTTGAGGAACTGTGCTTAAGTACAGTGTACAATATACTTTAGGTATAAATTTGATATTTTCTAAGATCCATGTACTGCTGTTAATTGAGATTTTCAGATATAGTTAAGTGTGTTGGGACAGTTTTAGGTCCTTTTAGTTCTATTTTTATGAGCACTGTCAGTATAGTATTCCATTAAGCCTTGTGTCCTTGTTTAACCTTGGATCTAAATGGAATCCTGTGTATTTCCTGTTGAGGTTTCAAGACATGTACAAGATGTATTGGGAAGAATG
The DNA here is from genome assembly GCF_059453375.1 of Lepisosteus platostomus. Lineage (NCBI taxonomy): Eukaryota > Metazoa > Chordata > Actinopteri > Semionotiformes > Lepisosteidae > Lepisosteus > Lepisosteus platostomus. The sequence continues at coordinate 15,778,459 of NC_142620.1, forward strand.
ACTGACATGTCAGTACTGAGCAGTCACAGTCTACACAAGCATTCAACACATCTGTGTGTGCTGATAGTGCAGCCTTAATATATTTTGCTTTGTATATGTAACTGTCAGTCATATAAAGTTCACAGCCTCACAGACAGACTTCTTTTTCCAACACATCAATTAGCTCAGTGCTGACATGTCCTTGTTAAGAATAGCACATTTCTTCATTCTCATCATTCAAGTCAAGAATACAATATATAGTATGTATTTTCTGTGTGATGGTTTTATCTTCACTTACAACTGTAGTTCCCATAAGTATTTTGGGCTTCATAGACTGCATTTCTTTATTTGAAATTTTTACTTGGTTGCTTGCTGGTGCTGTTGTCAGTATTTGTAGTTGAAGTATTTGTTTTTAAATGCCCTGTGCTTTAACTGAGTAAGGGCACCTCCTTGATAAAAGTAGACATAACAATAGATATAACACATAGCAGAGAGAAAACTATTTCAGACCTGTTCTTTCCTTTAGTTGTTTCTTAATGTTTGCATATATTTTTACAATTCTGTCTGTGTAATACTCCCTTCTTACTGTCTAATGAGCTGTTTTCTGTTTTAAATATCTTTACAAAACTAGATCCTGGGAAAGACTATGCACAGCTTACTGCAAGAGAAAATGTCAATTAATATAATAATAATAATAACATCACTTTATTAACCCTTTACAATTTCTTGCATTAGGAATTATCTTTTTGCATACCCCAGCTTGCTCTCCATGAGACACACAGACAGGGAGAGAGCCTGGGGTCAGAGCGCAGGGTCAGCCATTGTACAGCACCCCTGAAGCAGTTGGGGTTAAGGGTCTTGCTCAGGAGCCCAACAGAGTAGGATTCCTCTGCCAGCTGCAGGATTTGAACTGGCAACCTTCTAGCCAACCTTCTATTCTCTTAAGAAAATATGAAAGGTTACAAACCCTTTGAGGAGTCCCTTCAGGCCAGGTTCTCTTCTAATTTAAATTCTAGCTTGTTTTATGACTTGTTAAATAATAACTCTCAATCCCATCAAGAACCCACATGGGCTATACTGTATATAAAAACTGTATCTCTGTAGCTGCGTGCATCCCCAAGAAATATGTACATATTGGTTCAATGAGGACATATAGTGGCATATTCCACCCCAGCAAAACCCATCTGTGGTGCCAAACAAGTATGGCAACCTATAATTGGTGAAAAAGCCATACTGGGCTATAAAATACTATTTTGAGACAAAACTATTGAGATCACAACAAAAATGATGAAACATTTACATTGACCAGCTGTTGATAAAATGTTTATTACAGTGGATTTTTGGGGATGTGAAGTTGGAAGGATAAAGCGACGCATGATTTTTGGAAGGGCCAAAATGGAGTTCTATGTAGCAGCAGCCAATTGTAGGGGGATAGAATTGCTGGTGGAGAGAAAAAACATGATGTAAGACAATAGAAAACTAAGTTCTTTTAAAATCTATCCACGTAGATTTGCTGACTGGGGCTATGGTGGCTCACATAATTGGCACAGTGCCCGGCGCCCACAATCGCCAAATGACTTGAGGCCAGAATGGCCTCAAAGTGTAAATCTACATGGGGCCCACAAGGTCTGCCAATTATGGTCTGATATTTCAGCCCATCTGGGGCAGTTGCCAGTCCAATGTGGTCATTTCTGTTTGTCTTGAAAAGGTGCTGTTAAATGTTGCTTTGCTCCTTTTAACCATTTTATTCTAGAGCACAGCTTTACAAAGTTAATGGCGAAGGATCCCCTGGCCTATGATCTTATTACTAATATCGTATTCAGCCAAGAGCTGCCACTTATTCTCAGATTCAGACAGAAATACAATGATGACATTCCTACGCTACAGATTAACTGTTAATCTAATAATTTTTTACAGACATGACAAAAATGTTTGCAAAGTATTTATTCTAGTCTAAAATAATTCACCCTGCGTCAATATATACTGTATATGTCAACACCCCACAGATATATTAATGGTTTAGTCCTGTTCCCTAGAAACAAACTATGATAAGTCAATACAAATGGTTAAATCATGAAATGTTTATTTTAATGGTTATGATATTTCTGAAGTGCAATAACTGATTCCAGGATTCTTGCAAAGGATACGTCTTTGCAATACATTTCTCATGCCACATTCTTTCTGTCCATATTAATACATTAAAAGTGTGAGCTTTTAAGTCACAGATGCAAATATGAAACAACAGCCCAAGCCTTAAGCCTCAAAGACGAATGCCCCACATTAAGTATAGTAAGTGTAAAATGCACATTTTAAACATGTATAAGATCAAATTTTGTTTTTTTAAGAAAACCTTTATTTGTCTTTGCTAATTTACATGTATCAATTTAAACTTTTTAAAATCATTTAAAGTACATTAACGATTAGTGTGATCAAACTTTGATTTTTCCATAGTCGGTATCTCCTTTCGAATGGTGAATAAAAAAAAAATCTACAACCAGGAAGCAATGCCATGCTCTTGTTTTACAATCCAGATGCCGTCAATCACCTTGCCATTCTGAAAGAGAATCATTGTAAGAGACTTTCTTTAATTTCTAAACCATGAAAATGATAGCTCTGAGACTATGTGGTTTCTATCACTGTATTCAAAAAGCAATATCATATTTAAAGAAATGATTCTGTAAAAGAGCTTAGAATGGCTGAGTATACTGATATATTCTGTATCCTAGTAGCACAAGAGATAGTTTTGCAGATTCATCTTGTTTTGCTTTTATGTTACTAAAGCTTACCTAATTCAAGATTAATTTATCTAGCTCAAACTAGCCTCAAGATTTAGAGCTGTTGAAGACTTCTTACTTGGTCATCTGAGACCTGCTCCAGGTAGATGTGTGTGGAATTGAGGACTTGCATTCTTGTGTACCCATAGTCTGTGCTCCTGAATGCACTCCAGTCTCGTGGCTTTGGAATGAATCCATCATGTTTCTCACGGCATCCCTGGGAAACAATGCAAACAGTCATAGATTCACAGTATGTGGCCTCCAAGCCTCTGTTTTAAGTTATGGATTTTCAGTTGCATCAATATGATTTTGACATTGAGCTTCTCAAGAGACTGTGGTTCATTGTCTTACATTTTTGATGAATTGCAATGAAAATGTCCTTTTCATGAGGACACTTTGATATGGGAAGCACAATACTATTGCGGTCGGGAGCTTTCTAATTTTCACTACTACATCTTTAGAGACTGCAGTCATGAATTAGGCTGTTATTTTCATGAAAATTGAGGTATTTCAGTGATTTGATGTTAGAGAGAACTCTTTCTGACATGATATTTAATGATGGTTCAATTGAAAACCCAGCAGAAAATAAAATTCTTATGTGTGTCTTCATACATTTTGAGATAAAAAGTTATTGTTACTGTAACATACAAGCCACAGCCACAGTGTCAAAATTAGATTAAGGACCCGGGGGGGGGGGGGGGGGGGTTATCAAGACATTCTAGATACATGGTGAGAATGCATAATATGAATGTACACAAGGTTATTAGGGAATTAACATCACTAGTTGGGAGTAGGGTTCAGTAAGGGTTGAATAAGTCTATGACGGGGTCGGTTCAGGTTTGGACTAGACCCTCACTGTCAGGGGGACAGAAAGAAATGGAGTCTCGTGTAGAAACTCCTGAGTGAATGAAAAATCAAAACCCTGGAAGGGGGCTGGTTTCAGCAGCAATCACAGAGTGGACTGAGAAATTTAGAATCTCGCTGTGAGGCTTCTGTCTGACTGAGTCTAAAGGAGAGTCCCATATACTGTATGCATGATGCACGTATGGTGAGAGTCCATTGTACAATGACAGAGTCTTGTGGTGGTCTCACGGTGGGACTGTGATCAATAGAACCTTACAGTGGGGTTCTAAGTTCCTGCAGGCTTGAGGTGAGGCTGCTGGTTACATTACTTGGCTGAAAAGGAGACCTCATTGTGCAGGTTATTAGTCTCACAGTGAGACTTTACGTTGTAAGGTTATGGAGAGCAGAGTAAGTCTTTCAATAAGTAGTAGCCTCAATCATTTCTATACCAGCCCATTGGTAAGAGGGAAGAAAGTGAAGAGCTGACCGGCCAAAAGGGATGGACCAAGCTGAGGAAGGTGCTCACTGCTACTACAGTACTTGTAGGGAGAAGTAGTTTAAAAGTACAGTGTCAGTACAGTTCAGGCCCAACAATTCAAGGGGAATCTGCCAGTTATATAAATACAATTAATTTCAGACCTGATAAAGAAATGAATTATAATGAGTACTGGTTAAACTACTGTACAAGTGATAGAATGAAAGGAGCTGCCATTATTTGGTCCTTGTCTGGCAGCAATACTTACGGCTGACCCTGTAATAATGTGCACTGGGGCCTTTGGGTTGACATAAGGTTCTTCTCTGCTTCCATTGAAGACCTTGTAGAAAATGAAAGAACTGGTTTGTGTTTGTATTTTAATCAAACAAATCTAAGCTCGTTTAGAAGGCATCAATGCAATCCAATGGTTGAGGCTGTTTTTTGTGAGGGGTAAAATGTGATTAGGTACCTTCAGTTTTTTACCAGTCCACAAGTGGTGGAATTTACCCCAAAAAACCACACACATGAGGATAAACACACTTAAATAATATTTTGTTTTTTTGTGTGTTTCCAAACACTTGGAACATTTTTATTCTAACCACTGAAGTACTGTTGGTGATTTGTTTAACCAAATAGGTCAGAGCTCATTTGAAATAAAAATGGTAACACCTTTTAGCTTTCAAGGACTACAGCTGGCCATTCTAGAACATACTAAGGAGAATACCTTGGCCAGCACTAGGTCTCCCAATGCTGGAGGTACTTAGCTAATTGCTACCACTTGTTGGAGAATCCCAGTCCCAGATGGCTAGTGATATAGCCAAGATGTATAATTATAGTCCGCTAGAATGCTAAACTTACTGGACTACAATATTCATCCTACAGGTATGTTCCAAATGTATACCAGTACCAACCACTCAGAAGGCCTGTCATTCATCTAACATTATATATATGCATTTTATTACTTTTATTCTATGCATTCGTTTATGCCATCATTACATCCTTATCCAACTGTTCTTATCCATTCACTATACTAATTTCAGTATAAGGTTTTATTCCTCATAGGAAAATATCTTTACCTTGAATCCATACACAGGCCACAGTCTTTCATAGGTGTGCTCATGTGCCCACAACTCTAAATCAACCCCTGAAAGATGAAAATTGGAACGTAGGTGTCTGACTGTGACAAATTTATAATAACAAATACATAATTATAACAACAGAGATGTGATAACATGATGTAACTATATTTCAGCTAGGCTCCATCATGCTATTGTTATTCCTTATAGTTTAAAGATGGCAAAACTTTTGAAATAAAAATAAATACACAATAAGAAAGAGTCAAGGCTGTGACGGTACTGTATCCTTATTCTTTTGAGACGCTGACATAATTCTGAAAAACAAAGCCCCTCTCCCTTATCACATTAGACATAGACATACACTAAAAAATAAACTCTTTCACTTATTGTTTCAACATGAATGTTGATTTTAAAAATGATATGTTCCATAAGATGAAATAAGCTTGCCATCAGCAGCAAAAATAAATCAGCCCGCTTTACAAATACATCCCCTGGCATAGGTCCTAACAAGATGTTATTTAAGCAGTCATAAACCACAATTAACTAGAATCAAAGAGACATTAAGCAAAATGTATTTACTTAACAGCTTAATTTACATTTTATAATGAAATTATAGAATAATGTTGACTTTCCTCAGAGAGCATGAGTTTTAAAATTGGCTAAGGTCTGAAAGACCTAATGCAATGAAAAATGAAACACTACATAAGGGAAAATATTAATTTTGGAACTACTAATAATATTCAAGCTGATGTACCAGCACAAATACCTGCTTTTCATCAAGACCTTGCTATAATAATAATGGGGATTTATCATTAGGTTTTTGGCTGTAGCAATGCAGTCAAAATCAATTGAATCTCAATTGATGTACGTATCTATTGGTGTTAAACATATCATAGCCAAGACATTTTACCAAAAAGGTAGAAAAGATTTTCCAGGCCTGGGGCTGGAGGCTTGGTGTCATTACGTCCAAGTCGAACCTGGAACAAAACAAACCATTTGGAATAATCAAAGTTGAAATGGCATCTGGCATCACACTCATCAACCAGCATAAACCTGTCAAATAAGTCACGTACTAAAGATTTCAGTAAAAGAAACAAATGGAAACTATTTTGTTGAACTTTGTGTTTTACAGATCTTAAATATTTATTGAATGCATGGCAAAAACCACTCTCTAGGCCATATGTTATTGTAAACTGTAAGACATTTTAGCCAATATTTATAGTTGTCTAATACTGGATCAGGTAAAAGACTGTATTTTATTATATTAAAGTCTACTGTCAGCACTAAAAAGATCAAAAGGTGGCATAAAATGTCAAGATGTCTGCAGAACACATATGTCGAATCTCTAGTTAACCTTATGATGACAATAAGTAGGTCGTCATATACATATTTTAGGGCCAACTACACAGAGCTGCCCTAAACATAAACAGTGGAAGAACTGTTTCTCCACCTGACAGAATTGAGGGAACTGGTACAAAAAGGAAGTGCTTAGGTTTTGTTCACAAACATCTGTAATTTGTTTTGTGCAGTAACACAAATATCTTTCTTATCCAGACAGAACTTGTGTGTTGTGTGACCAAGAAAATGTAATCAAAGCTTTCCGTCTCACTACTCTAAGAGTACTATTTGAGTGCTTAAAGAGTGAATGAGAGTTGTTATGATACAAGAATGTGAAATTATGACTTTCTGTAGAGGAGTTGAAGGTCAGAAGAGTATAGTTGAAGTTTTACAGGACTCAGCCCAGCGTGCAGACATGTTTTGAACCAATTTAATTCAGAACGAACATATTCTGGGTCGTCTATGAAATGATGAAGGGTAGTAATTCTGCTGCTGAGTCGTGCTTTGCTGGTGCCAGTTTTAAACAACTTAATGCTGTCTAGCGCTACAACCTTGTTTACATTTGGAACCTATTCATTTAACTGTCAAAGCAACTTGATAAATGCATTTAAACTTGAACATGTTTAACTCTCCAAAAAAGAGGTTAATCGTTATTTCCTTATAATATATATTAACAAGGAAATAATAGTAAAGAATTCTTGGCAATACTGTTTTTAATTTATTCAAGAAATTAGAATGAAGGAAGATCATTAGAGACACAAAAAAGTGAAATTCCCCAATGTTTTCTCCATTCTAAAGGGAACCTAGATGTCCAAAAAATTGGAATCAAAGTTGAATGAACTCTAGTTGGGAAAGAATCAATGAGAGAAAGTCATCCCCAAAATGAAGGATAGTGGAGGACTTTTAAATGGAGGAAGGTGTAGAAGAGGGCTCCTGAAAGTGTTGAAAAAGCTTCTTGGGCAGGTATGCGTCAAAAGTAAGATGGACTTTGAATAATATTCATTTTGCCTGCACACTCTACAAAGTGCTTAAGGTTTAGGGTTAATAGGCATAAATCTAAGGGCATGATTACAGCTGTGATGAGATAAGCATACTGTACTCTCAGGCTGCTTTGATCAGGTATAGAGTGGTCAAAAATTGCGTAGCACAGAGGAAAGGAGAATTAGGGAGCAGAATTGTTAATGCTGGGAGCATCAAGTTGAGAGAGATTGATGATGAGGGACGTCTTACCAGAATACTGTATGTGAGCGTGGCTTGATTTAGAGGGTTAATCCTGTAGTGAGCAAAGGTTGGAGTGAAAAAAAGGGTGTAGGGAAAGCAGGGATCAGTTAATGGATAGACTCCTGCAGAACAGGAGAAGAAATGCATGATGTTTCCATTGATGTAGGCAGGTGTCAGCTTGAATCAAATGTAGAAGTGAAGGCCTGGAGCTGAGAGTTGCACAATGGATTCATTGACGCAGACTGGTTGCAGTCCAAGCCATAGGTAAAGGTTCAGCCTCAGGCTCCCAGACCACCAGGGCTACAAGTGGAATAGTTCAGGGGAGAATGTTGGAGGCTGACACTGCACCCAATTGGACATTTGCTGGGGGGAGTTAGAACAGAACCCATTGCCACCACTGCTTGAACAAGAAGCTTCTCATCAGACTGATGGTATAAACAAAGTCCCACAGAGGTATCCGTGGAAAAATAACTTACATAGCTTTCAAACTTGGTGCAGTCATCTTTGTCATCATTGGAGCAATACATCGGCCTGTGTGCCACGGTTATGATCCAAGGACGAACTTTCCTGTTCTCTGGTTTGTTAGCCTCCTAGAAAATTGTTATGAAAACCACAGCAAATTACAGGATGTAACATAAACTTTTGTACAAAGTACGCTTTATTCATGTGTAAATGTTTCTTACTGGATTTCTTACACCTGTAATTTACACTCACAGTGTTTCTTTTTGAGCAGAATAATAATAAAGACTTAACAGTGGCATAGCAACCAATAAACAACTAAAACGTCATACTGTTATTTGGCAAGAGCTGAAAATGTGGAATTTCAATAATAAAATGAATACATTGAAGTTTAAAATTGAAACAATCTCCACCTCCAAGTCTTTTTTCAGCCACTTATACTGTCTGAAAATTAAGTCCAGTCCATATTCTAGATAGAAGTACACTTCAGTTGAAAAGGAGATGATGTGAGCGGGTCCTATGTTCCAGCTGTGGAGAAAAATTCATAGATGAATAAGCTTAAGAACAAATATATTGAAAGCATTCATATTCAGATAAAGATAACTATGTGTTTAATTATCCATTCATACATTTACAATTTCTCCCAAAATAAAAACCCAAAGTAGGTTAATGAATGAAGACCTTTTTTATAGAGTGATAAATTTGGCCAATTTGTTTTCTAGCCATTTAGTCATTTAAATGATGGGCAAACCGGTGGCTCTGTGGCTAAGGATCTGCACCTGTGGCTAGAAGGTTGCCGGTTCAAATCATGTGGCTGACAGAGGAATCCTACTCCACTGGGGCCCTAAGCAAGGTCCTTAACCCTAGCTGCTCCAGGGGTGCAGTATACCGTAAATGGCTGACCCTGCAAGCTTCTTTCTCCCCGTCTGTGTGCCTGTGTGTCTCATGGAGAGCAAGCTGGGGTATGTGAAAAAACTAATTTCTAATGCAAGAAATTGTATATGGCTAATAAAGTGATTTCTCTTAACATGGACGTTAAAAAAATACTATTAAACATTTAGTGATAACAGGTGTAAGCCTTTTAGTTTTAAAGGCTTTTAAGGGTTTATTTTAAGAAGAATGGACATAAACATAATACACTCTTATCAAGTCTGAGTTATAAATCTTGCAAGAATAAACAGGTTCAAAAGTTTATAAGAACAGCAAATTACAGAATAAACCTATCAGAAACACAAGAAGAAAGAGGTGCAACAGAAGATACATGTTCATTCTAAAATGGAACAGACACAGATACTAATTAAATAAAAGGTTTTCTGAAACAAAAAGGTTTTGAGTCTGGATTTAAATGCACTCATGGTAGGTGACTCTCTGATATCCTTGTGGATAGAATTACAAGCTTTGGGGCATAACAGGAAAAGGCCCTGTCACCATTGACATACAGTACAGTAGAGAAGACCAGAATCAGACAAATGAAGGTTGCAAGGTGGGGAATAGAGAGATAATAAGTCAGACACTGTATGTACTGAGGGGACAAGCCAAATAGAGCATGGGGATTTTGAAGTTAACTTGAAACCCGATAGGAAGCCAGTGCAAGGATTCCAAGACAGATGTAATGTGATCACCTGTACCTGTACGAGTTGGTCAGGATATTGACCTTTCTTATGTTGTACAATCCCAGATAACATACACACTGTTATTCTTCATATACTGTATATATACTAAACCCCATGCTTGAGCCACATTTTGAAAACTAATGTGAGAAATGTTAGAAGTGAGGTATCATACAGCTGGTTTATGAGGTTACATTACATATGAGGTTTTACAGCTCACACTGATTCAGAAACAAGGCTTCTTGATGAAAACTGAAAAATTCCTGACTTGTTTGTTCCTGTTTACTATTCTTAGACTTGCTTGCAAGAGACAAATATAGAAAGTAAAAGACCAAGAGTTTCTAAATTGTAGTGGGAAAGAAAGAGAATGTGAAAAGCCATTCACTGCTCACTTAGGAAAGGATAAGGCCCGAGAAGGGGAGCATAGGAGGACACAAAGTGGAAAGTGTGCTCTTAGGAATTTAATTCCTGTCATCTGCTCTGAAGGGTGGTACTCAATCACTTTAACAATGCTCATGCTAAGCGTAAGGGCAAAACATCTCGGAGGTCTGGAAAATCACACAAAATTGATTGAGAGCTGAGAGCAATAAGCAGCCTGACAAGTTTTTTTGGTGCCCAGCAGTGTGTAAAGGATCTCCTGTCTGCACAGGCCGGCAACATGCCACAGCTCTTCAGAACTTTGATGAATTAGCTTTTAATTCCACAGCATCCTGACTGGGGCAAGCGCTGCAATTCTGTGGTCAAGCTGTTCCTAGCTGGACCCTTTTCTGATGTACTGTATCACCTTACACCCAGCACCAGGTGGAAGAAAAAGTATAGTATTCTGCTTCACTAGAACTTGGATTTCATCTCCATCTGCTGTCACTTCCCCTGTGTCTAAACAAGAGTAATGCCATCAAAAAGCAAAGCTTCAGCCCAACATTTCACCCAATATTTCTTTTTTCCTCTTCTTTTTTTAAACTTGACCATGAAAGAGCTTATTTGTTCAGCTACAAATATGTATATATAGCCTTTCCTTTCCAAATAAAAAGAAACCAAAAAGTGCTTGCCCATTGAATGCATATATAGGTTCCTTCTTCCCAGTGACTATGTTGTGTGTGCTCAGCTGAATCTCAGCATGGGTATTTTCCATTAAGACTGACAGGAAAGGGATCTCTTGGGTGTTGGGTTGAGAAAACAACCTCTCGGGTGTTTTCCTACCTGTACCAAAGGCTCTCAGTGTCTCCAGGCATGCTGAAACGGTTCTTGTAGTTGGAAAAATTGCTGTAAAAACATCAGATTAAAGCTGTTGAAATGTATAGGCCATCAAATCGCATGCCCATAAGTTCTTAGCTAATTAGCAACAGAAAAATGGTTTTCCTTACTGACACCAGAATAGGAAAACGGATCCTGTGCTACTGCTGTACAGGTTGTGTCTAGCCCTCATACTTACAGTATGAGGGAGGATGGAACCCACCAATTATACTGCTTGCAAAGATATATGATAAAAATAAAACAAAACATGGTCTGGGAGTACATTTGAAATGTAAATCTAGGCAAACTGTAAATAAAAAGAAAGAATGCTCTAAAAGGAATATAGAAAGGTTATAAACAAGAGGAGGTCATTCACCACAGGTAGCACGTTAGCTAGTAGCTAACTGATCCAGCCCATTCTTAAAAGAAACTGAGGTATAGCTTCCACAAATGGCTAGGTGTTTGTTCCAAACACCCACAACCCTCTCAGTTTAAATGTATTTTCTCAGGGTTTCCACTTGTGTTCACTGGTTCATATTTTCATTTTTACTCTGAAGAAGTCCATTGGGTTGGCTGTGTCAATGGTTTTAAGGATTTTGAATAATCTTCACTGTTCATCAAAAAAAACAAATCTATTATTTTAGTCTGTCAGTGTAAGATATTGTTTTAAACCCTGAAATGTATCTGATTGCTTTGAACTGAATCTGAACTGACTGCAGAAAAGCAATATTGTTTTTGTAATGTGGTGATTAAAATTATGCACACTATTCTGAACGAGATCTTACTAGTGGATTGTACAATTATAATGTAAAACTCTTGATTTAAAATCTATACTTTTGAATATACATCCCACAACTCTATTTGTTTTCTTATTGCTTCTTCACAGCGTCTACAAGATGTATATGATTTGATAATACACGGTACCTTTCAAAAGTATTTGAATACAATTTCTAAAACATAAAATCACAATATTACCATACTTACTCACCATTTATTTTCCATAGTTTCCATTTTAAAAGTAATCAGCCTGAGTCACTGCTAAGACCCTCACACTAATGAGAGTGATGAGAAACATGCCCTTAACTCATCAGATTTATCCACCATTTTGCATGCTGGGGTCCCACAGTGTCCAGGATCATTGTACAGTAAACTAGAAAAATAACAAACTCTCATTGGCATTGCTGCCAAACACACGGATACTTTGCAAGTCGTGGGGCTTGTTGTTACATGGGAAGCTGAGAATGCCATAGCTAAATCAATCCCATCTGACCCTAGTGACACTTGACCACTACCACTTAGAGAACCCTCTTCACAGTTGGCTGACATCACAGCCAGGACATGAGCTATCAATGTCAAATTTTAGACCTCTAACTGTGCAATAATAATAATAATTGCTTACACTTATATAGCGCTTTTATGGACACTCCACTCAAAGCGCTTTACAGGTAATGGGGACTCCCCTCCACCACCACCAATGTGCAGCATCCACCTGGATGATGCGACGGCAGCCATAGTGCGCCAGAACGCTCACCACACATCAGCTATCAGTGGGGAGGAGAGCAGAGTAATGTAGCCAATTCATAGAGGGGGATTATTAGGAGGCCATGATTAGTAAGGGCCAATTGGAAATTTGGCCAGGACACCGGGATTACACCCCTACTCTTTTCGAGAAGCGCCCTGGGATTTTTAATGACCACAGAGAGTCAGGACCTCGGTTTTACATCTCATCCGAAGGACGGCGCCTGTTTACAGTATAGTGTCCCCGTCACTATACTGGGGCATTAGGACCCACATGGACCGCAGGGTGAGCGCCCCCTGCTGGCCCCACTAACACCTCTTCCAGCAGCAACCTTAGTTTTTCCCAGGAGGTCTCCCATCCAGGTACTGGGTTGCCAGTTGTGAGTTGCAGGGTGATATGGCTGCTGGCTATAATAAACTGATGGAGCTGTTTGAGAGCTCCTGTTTTAAGACAATGAAAAACATACCGTCAGCAATCAACAGTTATCCCACGATGGTGTGTTTTAAGGTCGTGTTTATCTTTTTTCTTCAACAGTATTATCCAAATGTTCTTTTTAAATACTGTATAAATGAATCAACAGTTTTACTAACACAAACTACTAAAAGTGAAATATTTCATCTGCATAAAATAACCTAATGGTACAGTACTTATTATTGCATGTTCGAGCCTGCAAGGAGTCTACTGGGGCTTTGGATATTAATAGCTTTCTTTAAGCCAACAAGACATTAGGGACTGATACAGATCTCTGAATAATAAAAGATGGTCTTCATAAATACTGGAGATGTTAAGTTCCAAAGAAAGTGCTTTTGCCAGAGAACTATCTGCAGTCTAAACACACAGACTACTCCAGACAGGATGCAAGGTGAGGTAAATATAACACAGGTATTTCCTGCCTATACAGTTACTGATTTATAAAATGCCTGCGCATTTGTCACCACTTTCAGCCAAAAAACACAGAACAGGGTGCCTTTACAAATTGCCCCCACTTATGGTTCCTGCATAAAGCAGTAGTTTGGGTTGGAGACCATTCTTCTCTTCTAACACACGTGCTATTTTAAAAATATTTTCATTGGCAGACTGGATGTTGACACACTGCATGCAAAAGGGAAAATCTTTTGTTTGAAAGTTAACAATAGATTTTTCCATCTTCATAGTTTCCTTGCAATTTCCAATTTTTTTATTTTTTTTAATTTTATTTTCAATTCACTGATCCAATGTTAAAAAAGTGTATGGCTTTCTAAATTAGACTCAACAATTTAAGCGTTTTTAAGCGTGTGTGTTTAAGGGGGATAAGTGGTAGTGTACAGTATTTCTTTTGGTCATTTCACAAGCAGCACAACAAGCTCTTTATTTAATGTACCATTACAACAGTAACATAAAACATAACAAAGGTTACAAATGAGAGGAGGCTATTCAGCCCACCATGGTACTGTATTTAGTAGGTAATTGATCAAGGATTGAATACAGTTGTTTCGTGAAAGAAGCCAGGGATTTGGCTTCAATAATGTGGTTGGGTAGTTTGTCCCATGCTCTCACAATCCTTTGCGTAAAGAAGTGCCTCCTCTTCTCAGTTTTAAATGCATTGCCCAAGGGTTTGCACTTTTTTCCTTTGTTAGGTGTCCTTTGGTTTGACTTTGTCAGTACATTTGAGGAATTAGAATACTTACACTTCTCTCTCCGAGCTCAATACACGGTATTCTAAGTGAGGTCTTACTAGCGCATTATACCATTTTAATGTAACATAGATGTCTTAACATTTAAAATATCTTAACATTTTGTTTGCCTTTTGTATTAATACCTCATATTGTCTAAAATATGTAAATGATGTCAACATAAACACATTGTATTAATTTATTTTGTTTTATTTCATACAATTATTTTGACTTTATTGTTTTATTACAATAATTTATTTAAGGTTAGATTTGGCTTTAACTAAGGTCCTGACATTGGAATGCACTGGCATGTTGTGGGGAATCAAGTTTAGAGCCAAGACATGTTGTAAATGTTCCCCGTGATATTTCCTTATCTAATGCTTTGATTGGTCTCTTTAAAGCTATTATTTGCTAGAAAAGACAGCATGGCAGATAAAACTCTTAACATAAACCAGAAATAATCAGAAAGCATGAAATGAAATGTTGACTAAGAATTAAATTAAGTAAAGAAAAGATGTAGATGGTATAAATTACTCTCATTGCATACCAGTATAAACTGTTAAATTGGCAGTCCACATGTTTCTGTGTTTTCCTTTAAACATATTAGTATAGAACTTTAAAATATTATTATTATTATTATTATTATTATTATTATTATTATTATTATTATTATATAATATAAAATAAAGTAACACAAATTTTCATTAAACCATTAAGTCCACAACAGTAGTGAAATGGAGAAAATGATAAGTGTGATAATAATGTAGTGACTTATAAGGAACCAAAACATTGACTTCAAGTACCTAATTTGTATATACTGTATGAACACCAGTGTGCTTTTGTTTCCAGTTTGAAAGCATGCAGGTACTTTATATTCCACCCTTGACACAACTTGCAGTTACAGTAAGTGAAAGTTGGCTTCCTATACCTCAAAACCTCTATGGTATGTACTGAATGTAAAGCTTATATACAGCTAGGACAGGAATTGCAGGTTCATACTACCATCTTGTGGTTAAGTAATTATATTCTCCATTAATAAAGTAAAAGAGTTGCCTGACATGAGAATCAGCAGTCCATGAGTAAAATATTTAATTGTTAAAGTAAATACATTTTATTTTATATTTGCAATGTGAAATTCATATGTCATCTATACAAGGTGTAGACCATTTTTTTAAAATGCATCAAAAGACTATAATACCTTCCACAATAGTAAGCATTTAATGGCTAAGCAAGAAGATCACTACAACAAACAGGTAGAATTAAGTGTACCTGCCTTTGTAATAAGGAAGCCAAAGTGGGCTTAGAGACAAAAAGCAGATAAAAGAATGTGTAATTCCTCTCATCTCCAAGACTGAGAGCCTGATTATAGACTATAAAAACAATTAAATGAATATTTGTGTTTGATAGATACAGGTATTTTTTACATGCTGAGTGCTTTGTGTCATCCCCGCTTATTTTCTCCTTAACAAAATGTAATGTAAAGAAAAAAGTGGAATGTTTTCTTTTTTTAAAAAAAGCACAAATATTTGTTGTTAGCAAAACAAATAGCAAAACCTGGCAATACTAGTTACACAAGATTTAATTTTTTCATTTTTCCTCGTAAAGACCATACCTAAACAGCAATTACCAATAAATCAAATTAAAGTATATTGTAATTAGAAGGAAATATTAGCAATTCAAAACATGTCCAAATAATACACTGAGGAATCAAATATCTTTTCCCCTACTTCTGTAGAATATACTGTAAGAGAAGTTATAAACCAGTGGAAGCCCTTCAGTTCAATGTAAATTAGCAATGTACAGTACATGAAAATAAACTGAGCAAATAGAGTAACGTTTATGGTATGAGTAAATCAGAAAGCAATAGTGAAGTTAAGAAGTCACCTGTAGCATTTTATCTTCTGCAATATATTCCCCAAACCCAGCTTACATAGTCAGTATACCACTTCAGATATGACCTAGGCATGTAGCAACCATCAGTGCTATAGAAAGAAAATCCAGTCATGCAAAAATGTCCCTACTTTTAGCTTCACTAGTCTGGTGTAAAAGATTTCAACAGTTTGAAAGTATCCTGTTTGTGTGCAGTATTTGAGTTTACAAGACATTTACAGAACATTTTATTGTTTTAGCCCCCTGGTAGACCCTAACAGCTTGTTATTGTTTCATGTTTCATTTCATTTTTGGTTAAAAATCTATTAAATCAAGAGTATGAAGGCTAAGGTAACATTTCCATAAGCTTGGCCCAGATGTCAGTGTTTCTTTTAATGTTCACAATTTTACATTATTTTTATTACTCCAAAATAACAGTACAGACTGGCATCCTTTTACATTGTCTGAATAATGATGCCGAATACAATGTCCCAGAATAGAGATTAGGCCGATACAACTATTGTATCTCGTAACACAGTCTGCCACTTTAGGTATATCAGGAACTACAATAACTTTCTCTTCAAACCTTAGAATCCTACTTTCGTTCAATATCAAACTATTTTCCAGTTTTTTGCTGCAGCCTTCAATTTTTACCATTCTAACAATTTTAGTTTTGAGTATATACTGAAATATTTCAGGTTGGTAGCTGCGTCAGCATGCGTAGACTGCAAAGGAACAAGTAATTGGTTTATTCCATGCTGAAAAAAAGAAAGAAAACACAACATTTCGGCCGTGGAGCATTCTTCAGGTGTGTGAAGAAGGCTCCATGGCCAAAACGTTTTGTTTTCTTTCTTCTTTTTTTCAGCATGGAATAAACCTATTACTTGTTCCTATACTGAAATATTGTCGGGTAAAAACCATCAAAGTTCAAACTATAGTTATGTGTCTTTGATTTGTTTCCCCATCAAAGAAGATTGGAAACACAAACCAATAATAAGCTTAAACAAAAACTGAAATAGCATAGCTTGCACATATAAACTATTATCACATTAATTACCACATTAATTTAAGAGATAAATGGTACTTCTCTTGTAGCTTAATGGCGAAGTGTTCCAAAAAAGTTGATATTGGATATTCTATAAGTTTTGTTTACTCATTAGTTCTTCATATTACTAACCAAAAGTCTACATAAATCTACAAAAAGTATGGGCTCTACTGTCTCAAGTGTGTTCATTAAAAAACATTTTCTGATGGTAATGAGAAGGTGTTTTTGAGGTGCAGAAATATAAAACTTTCATTTTTTGTCATTTTACATATGATTTGTCTAGGGATCTTTGTTAAAACACTATGCACAAGGTCTTTATTCACATATCATTTACTCCATTTTTTAGGTGTTCAAAATTAATATAGTTAAAGCAAGAGACTTACATTAGTTAAGTCCTTCCATCAGTTTGAAACTATACACATTAAATACCACAACCTGAAAAGATGTACGGTATTGTTTTGTGAAGTAACATTAAGATTATACAACACTGTATGCAATACTGCTTCTGCTCAAGGCTTTCAACTGGTTGTAGTGTGCTCTTTTGATCTTAAGTAAAAATGGGCTTGATTTGTGGCTTCTGAAGTGGCAAATAATTGGATAACCAGAAAACCTGTTCTGCCACTACTGAAGGGATTATTTACTCACCTGTCAAAGGGGACAATAGAGGCTGTAACAAAGGCCCTCAGAAATTGGCAGTGGATAATGCAGTTGTGAGCACTCTAAAACTAATAGGAAAGATTGTAGCCTTCCTATGGCTGACTAAGAATGTCATTGTAACCTGCCATGTACAATAATTTGTATTATCATGAGGATTTTCTTTATTTTTTCACAGTGGTTTAGTTTGTTGGTACATCTTAGTCAGTTTTCCAGATGGATGATTATAAACACCCTGAAGGTCTTGCAACAAGTGTTTCAAAATACAACTAAAATGTTAATTAAAAACCTTCTGGTTATGCCGTGGACTGTATATCATTGGTCTGGTAGGATCCATCTTATTGTAAATCTCAATGGTGTACCTGACGTACTGGGCCTCGATAGTATTGCTATTGTTCCCAATTATCTTCAGAGGATGTTTATTCTCTTTTTTGAAAAGGTTAAGCTTTGTCTGTATTGGACTGGAGATAGGCATTTCTGTGTATGAAAAGCTACATATACAGAGCTGCTATTTCTATTGTGTATACAGAGCTGGTATTTTGTGTTATTCACTTATGTATTTATTTATGCTTATGTATACATTGCTGTTAACTATGTGAAAAAATGTTCAATGCTGTTAAAAATGTGATACACCCCCCACGAATACACATAAATTTTCTTCATTTAACATTTTTTCAGTGACTGTTAAAACTTCATGCTCCATCCTTTTGAAGCATTAGTAGTTTTATTTTCCAGTGTGAGAGGTCCTAGAAGCTTTTGCCCTGAAACCAAAGCTGACTTGATCTGGCTCAAATGCCTAATGTAGACGTCGAGGCATCATGCTCCTGGAATTCTGAAATGTCAAATCTGTGGCCAGTGATTGCAACTGCCGTTTAGTGTGCTGTTTTTGTGGTTTGGGTGAAACTGGAGTAGACCACTTTAGTCTTCACTACTTCAGAATGCAACAGAAAACAGATGGGCTCTTTATACGGGACCCAGTTGAAACGGGTTATGTAATATAAACAGAATTACTAATATTGTAATATAATTTGATGTCGCACAGTACATCCAACAATAACAGGCTACTGTTTTTAGCTCCTGTCTAAACCTTAACCCCCCCCCCCCACCTACGCCAATATGCGATAAGCACCAATGAGAAAATAAATGTTGCTAGAGGAAAAGGAGGGAAAAACATGGTATCAAGAAAACTGGAGATTAGAAATGAAAACACAGCACACATCGCATATTGTATGTCACCACGGGCAATGTACATTCATTTATTAAACACCTTGGTCCACAGCTACCAGCCTTTGACCATACACATTGGAGAAAGAGGAAGTGTAGGTCGTCTCCTCCAGCCCCCTTACCATTGCGCAACCTTTCTCTTAACACTTCACAGGCAACAGCCCTGTACCAAGGGTTCAGCTCCCATTTGAGGAGGGGCTCGTCCCTTACTGGTAGCACCACAACTGAAAGCAGCTGGGAGCCCACAGAAGTACATGACAATACATGACTCAATAGGAGTCAATTCCATACTCTTGGTGGTAATCTGTCAGCAGGGGATTCCCACTCACAGCTGAATCGAGAAACGACACAGGTCCAAACCCATGATAATAGAAGACGAATTGTACTCGGGCAAAAATCATACCTGCTGGTTGAGCCATTTGGGGATGTGCCAATCACTAGCATACTACCGAAAGTAAGCATAAATATGTAATATGTAGGATCCTCAGGCCTTAACACATTTGATTCAATAAAGTTGATCTGGTTCAGAATTCCAACAGTCGATTCCTTTTTTTAGCTCAGGGCTTTATCCATTCTCTCAAGTTTAGTTCAATAACTAATGACCTTAAAGAGTGATTAGCTTTATTTAACATTGTTTGAAGTGAAATGTTTTGATTAATAGCTTTTCTTCATAATATGCTGACTTCATAATATGCTGACTTATATACTAACTTTGATTTGGATCTTTTTAGTTGACATGACAAAGCAGCACTGCATTCAAAAGATATCATAGCAAATCTTCAGGACACACCTTGCCGTCTGTTAAATGTCTAGTTAGCTAAGGGTTTCTGAGCAGAAGCCATTTCAATGTAAATAATTTCAGATGATGAACGAGGATTTAATCTGTCCATTTGGGGAACAGGATGAACCATACTATTCAGAGATCACACAGATCTTGATTGTGAGTGATTAGAATTCCCCAGTTGGCCAAGCACCACAACACATGAGTAATTTCTTAGCCAGGGTATCCCTTTGGTTTACCACAATATTGTCAATGAGGGTTCTATTGGTCCTCCCTCCAGCACCTTAACTTTGCCACTGATGATATTAGCTGACCGTGTGATAAACCCTAGATGGCTGAACAATGCGTTCTTCAGAGGAGTAGTGGAAAACTAAGTTAAAAATTACTCACTGCATAATGTAGTGGCATAAAAAAGATAAGAATAACTACCTCTGACATGCCAAACGACATGATAACTTCTAGTTCACATTAGCTACTACTTTACTGAAATTAGTAAAAAACACTTTATTCAGAAGATGTTGCCCAAGGTGGGCACTTTTTTTGACAGAGGTCCTGAGCATGGAAGACATTCTGTTTCCTTGATAGATCAGTAGCAAGAGCTGTGCTTCTTTTGAAGTGGATTTGGACTACTGCCATTTTTGTATTGTTTAACCAAACCCTCACTCTGCTTCACAAAGTTTTTTTTTCCATCCACACCAGTGCAGCCTACTGCTGCTGCTCCAGCACACAAAGAAACTGTAAAAGCCTGCCAGTATCCTCCACATTTCACCCCCTTTTCCAGCACAATAGTTTCACAGCACTTGTTGTCGAGCTCTGGAACGTGGACATTAAATTAGAATCAGCTCCCTTGGTTTAACTGGCAAAACAGAGAAAAAATTTGAAACCCATAACGTAGGCTTTGACATACCTTAATCTGTTCTGAATAGAGTACAGCCTTAAAAGTACATATACAACATGCAGCACGACAAAAGAGACTAAAGAAATTGAAGATATTGTTGCTATAGGCCTGTAAAGAAGAAGCCCGTGACCATCATTCTGTGAAGACATAAAAAAATAAAAGGCCACCGTCTCATTTATCCTGTAACACATCAACCATAACAATTCCTGCATACTCTGATTTTGCATGTCTATCAATTGACTTAATCATTTAAAAATCCTGTAGTGTTTCACAATGATCCTACAAGGTGAAACTGCAATCATATAGGCCTTGGATATAATTGTTTCTTTGACTACAGGCAAGGTTTTAACAAACAAAAACACATTTATTGGCATCAGACAATCTATAGCCAGCTGAACAATTAGTTGCTTTGCAATTAGCACAATCCTGAAATTAAAGTCAGTTTTTTTTTAAAGCACGGTATATGTTCCCTTAAATTTTTAATTCAGAACAAGCACAAACAGGTCTCGACCTGACTTGAAAATCTTCACCAACAAATTGAAAGCATGTGTATACAGTCATCAGATAACTTTCATTTTGAAATGTGATTAGTTTCTGTACCTTTCCAAGTCCTATATATCTCATCAAAGACGGCAGTTGGAAGCTCTCAGTAAACTCTGGGATTGTTTTCAAGTGTGATCCTAGGGTTTGATTTTAATTGATTTGTTTTTGTTACTGTTAAAGTAAGTAGAAGAGGTTATGTCCTTTATTATATTTCTAACTCCCAGTTGTAAATAAGATAAGGAAAAAGTCAGTCAGTGACCTACTTTAGTACAGTGTTGCTTTATAAGAAAGCAAATTACAGTTTTGTTTTAAAAAACAGCCAGTTACTGTAATTCATGGTATATATGACAGAACAAAATTAAGACAAAACTTATAGATTTTAACACTGAACCTGACCGATCCTTGAATGATTCTAGTGTACTACATTTAATAAAATAACTTTGAAGTATATCCTGAGCATTAACTATTTAACATTAGTTTAAGGACATCCGATCTGCTGGTAACTAAAATGTTTTGTCCCCAGGTTCACTTTGTAGAGTAAGTTAAGAAGCAATTTTAATTAATCTGGATAAAAATAAATGCCTGGAGTATAAATCCATCTCTTAAGATGTAAATCTTTTAATGCTATTATAAACAATGTGGGTGTTAGCATATTTCAGAGAAATTCTAAGGTCTCTTTGGAAGTCTGCATTTTGTCTTATTTCTTTTTTGAACTAAGGTAATTGAGGGAAATTAATTTGAGGGAATTACACATTATTCCTATTGTGTGAATAAAGAACCAAGCTTATAAAATAAAGACATCTGTTGTAATTTCTCATGGATCTCTAATGCTTCCAAACATTTCACAATGTAATATTTTCCTAGAATTTGAAAATGTTACTCAGTAATTCATCATTTCTGATGCAGAACTAAAATCAAGGCACAGGACACATTACCCTTTGCAATGTGTAAAGGAAACAAAATTATTTATGCTGCAGTATATAATAATTCTTATTAATTACCATTCACTTCATTTTGTGTATGAATCTTTTTGTTATTATCTCTGTAAGCATTTATAAAGAATCTGCAAATATCTGTCCAAGATTTTAGAATGAGTAAGCTGTTGTATTTTGGAAACAATCCCTATATTGTGTTCTTGAGGATCTGATTGGCAATGAAGTACAATACATACTTAATGATGTCACTTTACAAGAATACCACCCAAATGAAAACATCTGCCTGAAATTCACTTTCAATTACTTCATTAGAACAAAAATACTGACATGTTTTTATGGTAAAGGGAATAGCTTTAAAGGATAACTGCCGTGCTATTTCAGGGTTATAATGAATTGTCAATGATGAGCATTTCAAACCACAATGATACTACCACAGTAATGTGTACAACCTCCAATTTACAGCACAAAAGAGAGGAAATTATAATGTAGCAGGTAGCACCATATTGCCATTATCGTCTGATTAAGAACTAGGCAACAAAACGTCCAGTGATGCAAAAGACGACCTATTACATTGTAATGACCATGTATTTACAATGTATTGCATTGCTTTACGTTAAGTGAGTTTTGCAACCACATTATAATTTAAAATATTTTCATGAAACCGACATATACAGTACAAGGCAAGTACTGTATTGCAAAAAAAAAAGCAACCTGCCAACCAACTAAAAAAATATGCATTCATTATTACATTTTGCAAAAGTGTAAAAGTGTTCTATCATTTACATGGGTGGTTATTTTAAGGTAGATCACAACTAAAAGAAACATTATAGCAGGACTTTGCTGTTGCCTGAACAGATGTTTTGAATGAGCGCAATTGAATTGAATTCAATGTATCAACTTCAAGACAGTTTGGCCAACAAATACTACTTACTTGTTAATTCAGTATGCAGATCACGTTCGGACAATTCTGGGGTGAAATGTGTGCTGCACAACTTATTCGATCATACATCACGATGGATCTTGTCGAGAAACTTATCAATGGGACCAACATCAATACCAATGCTTATTATTATTTTGCTTAGCTATTTGAACATCCCTTGAAAAAGGAAACAGTTTGACTTTCTGGGGATCTGATCTGTTTTGTGTTCTACTGTGTTCTGAACAGTCAAATGTTCAACAGTAAGACATAATTTAAAATACATACGTGAGCTCAAGAAGGTAAAAAACATTGCTAGGAGACCATGTTTCTCATTTGTTTACAGTGATTAGTGAGCTTGCTAATTTCAAGTCACAATTCAAATGAACTCTCACTCTCACCCAGGCAAGACCAGCAGTTTCTCTTCTGCTTGCAACAACATGGCAACCATACAGTTCTTTCACAAAGTTCACGATTTTACACTTCATTTGAAATTTGTAAAATTTTGCCATACTGTCAATTAAATTATTTTGTTACCGAGACTCAATAACCAGTCTGAGAAATTGTGACTGCAGTTCCATTTTAGCATTATTAAGGATTTCATTATGAAAATACCAGATACAATAATGGTTATTTATATAAATAATCACCCATGGATTGGCATGTTCCTGAAGATAATTGTACGGAAAATGCTTTAAAATACTGTCATGATGGAGATTTTACCACAGTTCTGCTAACTGTTTGTTTATATGCAGAAGGAAATCCTTGAGGTTTACAATCTGTACTAAATACAAGATGCTGACTTTAGTTTACCAGTATTTAGTTTGGAACCCATATATCTTGTGATTCTTGAGCAAAATCCAGAGTTATTCTTGACTTTCCCTTGGTATTGCCATGACCAATACCTTTCCATAATACTGCAGTCTCAACCCACAGAAATCCCTCAGTATTGTTGGTCAACTATTCATTTTATGTTGACTTTTATATTGCTAAAAACAGAAAACAGAACAATGTACAGGATAGAAAAAACAGTAAACAGATAATACATATATACATTTCAAAATTTCAAAAATGACGTCTAGTAAGAATATAACAGACACCGAGTTAAAAGAAATATACCCTGAATTTAGCCACTTTAACAGTAATTAGATTTATTCCATGATTCATTTTAATGTGTTTAGTCTTTTGTGTACATACAGTATAATCTGGTTTTCAGCATTATCATGAATGTGTTCATATCTAACATAGTGAGGTGCGGATTGGTTGGAGGCTATAGATTCAGAGGAAACAAAATCAAGTGCCAGCACTATGCCAGCAGCCATATCACTCTGCAGCTCACAACTGGCAGCCCACTGAAGCTAAGAAGGTGGTCAGTACCTGGATGGGAGACATCCTGGGAAAATCCAAGGTTGTTGCTGGAAGAGGTGTTAGTCATTTGAAATTTGGGGCCAGGAGGGGGCGCTCACCCTGCGGTCTATGTGGGTCCTAATGCCCCAATATAGTGACAGGGACACTATACTGTAAACAGGCACCGTCCTTCGGATGAGATGTAAAACCGAGGTCCTGACTCTCTGTGGTCATTAAAAATCCCAGGGCGTTTCTCGAAAAGAGTAGAGGTATAACCCTGGTGTCCTGGCCAAATTTCCCATTGGCCCTTACCAATCATGGCCTCCTAATAATCATCATCTGTGAATTGGCTTCATTACTCTGCTCTCCTCCCCACTGATAGCTGTTGTGTGGTGAGCGTTCTGGCACACTATGGCTGCCGTCGCATCATCCAGGTGGATGCTGCACATTAGTGGTGGTGGAGGGGATCCCCATTACCTGTAAAGCGCTTTGAGTGGAGTGTCCAGAAAAGTGCTATATAAGTGTAAGCAATTATTATTATTATTATTATTATTATTATTATTATTATTATTAACTGGCAAAGAATCTACGTTTTCCAGCTTTTATTGGGGCTTCCAAGTATACTTTCACCCTTTCATCTTTTAACACAAAAGCTAAAAACATTTCCTCATGATCTCATGAGTTTTAGTTCCTGCTGAGGGTACTTTGGTCCTCATGTCCTTGTCCTACCTTTGCATTTAAGAATGTGGCACCCTTACAGAAAAAGAAATATTTTAAAACACATAGTTATTTGCGCTCTGCTGCTCAGTCATGTGTTTATGATTTTAGAACATTTTAGAAAAGAATAAGCCTCAATCAAACAAAATCAAACCAACCACTCAAACTAAAGTAGTCATGTTTCCTTTTGCTCTGAATATATGAGGAGCTATAACTGCAGACCTTCACCATCCATGACTGCTCCATAAACTTGAAATATTGCTTTGGTAGTGACTATCTGATCTATCTGGGGGACAACCTGCCCCACACAAATCAAGAAAACCTCTGCTATAGTAATCAGTCTCAACATTTATAAATAACCTGTTCTTTTCAAGTCTCTGCCAGCACAAAGTCAAATATCTTGGCTCTAACTGCACCCTGTCTTAGTAAAGGCATGACAAATTGGTTCAATGGTAAGCCAGAGGAAACACTTAACCTTGTTGGTAGTAGAAGGAGGTTTAAGAAAAGCCTTATTAATCTTCTTAAAGTTTTCCCAAAGGTGTTTTAAAAGCATTGTGCATGAACTAGTCCATACCGAGTTTGAGATTTTCCTGCTTGTTCTATTTCACTCATCTTTCTACATTCTTAAAAATCTTAAAACGATAAATGTTATGCCATCAGAATACCAAATGAGATGGAACTATTTACGTTATATGAATACATGTTTGTAGGGAACGATATGTGCTGTTATCCAGGCTTAAAGATGACAATCCTTAATAAGTTAATACCTGTCTAAAGGTGGTGAAATCATTTGTCTAACATATTGCAGATCACTGAAATCTTTTCCTGTCTAAAGGACAACAAATTTCTGAAACAGTGGTAATAGAAAAGTATTATTCACATTTATACTAAATGTTATATTGCCATAATCCCCACATTGCGATGAATCAGTGGTTCAAAGATGATAAAGTTTTTGGCAAGCCTGCCTGTAACTATCTATAGACTTACAAGGCACCAAAATAGGCCATTAAAAATCACACTATTCTTCCATTGGAAGATAAACAAAAGT
Source organism: Lepisosteus platostomus (assembly GCF_059453375.1). Classification (NCBI taxonomy): domain Eukaryota; kingdom Metazoa; phylum Chordata; class Actinopteri; order Semionotiformes; family Lepisosteidae; genus Lepisosteus; species Lepisosteus platostomus. The sequence continues at coordinate 15,804,615 of NC_142620.1, forward strand.
AATGATTGCCAAACCCAACATTTGTTCTCTTGCTAAGAGAAAAAAATAATAGGGTGTAGTTCATTGATCTGAGAGTGAAAAACAGGAAACGTGATGAGCTATGTCAATCCCTGTTGAAGCCAGTAGCAATTAGATGAATACTGGCAACTTTGCTTTACTGGCAGAGATGAAAGCTCTCATTTATTCCCTCCTATCAACAGGATTTCAAAAAGCAACACATCTGCCTTTTCCTATGAATTTATGTAGTTCCTGGTACTTGTTCTTAATGCAAGTACCAATACATGTAATTGATGTAATTATTAATTATTTAGTAAATATGTTGTGTATGTGTTGTGCAGAACAAATACTGGAATATTAATTTAAAAACAGACTACAGCAAAATCCTGATTATACTGTATAAACTACGCCTTTCACCATCATAATCAACTTTATTGAGATGCTAGAGATAAAGTTCTTGTGAGAGTAGTATCTGATGGTAGGTTCATAAGAGTAAGAAATATAATTCTGTATTCAGAAACTTCTAAAGAAGTACTGTAAGACCTCTCCAAAGTCTGTTCCCATAGCCACCCACAGCTACTCGCTTTACCCATTAGGTTACTGCTTTCTAGTCAATATGTGTGCCTTGCTTGCATTACAATCAAGAAACTATAATCATTGAGTAAATCTTATTGAGCCTGAAGCTACTGTACCACAGGTTTAAGGATTTTTTTAAAAAGTAGTAAGTATAATTAATCACTTATAAACTCTTACGTGTATAACTATGTATTTGATGTGGTAATTATATCCCAAAGTATATGGACCTTAATGCTTTATTTGTTCTTATTCCTTTGTGGAAACTGCTGCAGTGCCATCGTTAGAATGGATGTCCAAGAAGTACTTCTTATTACACTCTGCTGAGTAATGGTTTAATGTGTTTCCACTTCTTACAGACAGTAAGCACCATGTAATAGGGTCTAGGTCTTTAAATGTATGATCAGAAGGTTCTGGAGTCATGTTTCCAGTGCACTTTACCTTGATTCCTCCTGTTATAAGGAGAAATACTCATCTAGGTACAATCATGGTAGTTTAATATACTTTAATATACAGTTGAATGAGCTATGGTCCAATTTGCCACTTAGGCTTAGGAAAGACTTTAAAGTTTAAGATCTCAAGTTACTCCCCAAGTGACGACAGTATTAAATGTGAATAAAGATGTATTTGTATTTTAAAATTTCATTTTCCGATGATTTGATCTAATCCTGCTTTCTTCTTTCCTGATACTATTTTAATGTTCTAAAACTTTTCTTAAATGTACTACAAAGACAATTTGGTGGGAGGATATAAAACACCTTTTATTCCTTATATTTTTGCTAACCTGTAATGTCAAATATGTGTTTGTTTTTTTCTGCCCAAAGTCACTATCACAGGATACATCTGAAGAAAAAGCATATAGACCAAGTATTGAAGTACTTACTATGCATTCTCATGATTTCCAGGACAAGTCATATAAGGGACATAGGCTGCAATGGCTTGAATCTGCCTCATGAACTCATCACCAATTCTCGCATTGTCCTGATGAATGACAGTAAACAGCATCTTAATCATAACAAAGAGCTTTTTTTAATATACATTTGTTTTGTACATTCACAAATATAAAACAGTTTCACAAAAGTACTGTATATCCTCATCACATACTTCTTTATTTGTGTTCATTCACACACACACAACTGTGAATGGCTTGTCTTTTGCCACTGCAAAGGGGTTAGTTAGATTAGATGTGAGCTGTGATGTTAAAAGAGGAGTAAATTGTAAAAAAGCACAAGTAAATACATAATAAAGCATTGGAAAACAAAGAGCATGGTTTCGATCAAAAGAGTTTCTTTCTTGTCTTACTTATTACCATACATGTTTATCCCCTTACATACAGTAAATGGTAGATTTCGTCTCTGTTTCGTGTAACTACAGTTGTCTTTGGACTCCTTCAGAGCAGGATATATGTATAAAATGCAATATGGTGTCCAAATTTTAAATGAAAACATACTGTACAGATGAGAGAGCACCACAGATTAGATGACATAATAAACTGAGGGTTATTAATGTGAAAGTTAATACTAAATTGAATTCCCGTGATGAAGATAAACTTAGAAGACCATCAAGTAGCAAATATTAGACCATATCTGAGAAGATCTCCATCAGATCACTCTTCCTCCAAACTTCTAAAAATAGCTTTGAAATGCAAGATATACTGTAATTCTAAGATTTTTGGATTCCATTAAATGTTTTTTTTCTGGTTTTCCCTTATATTGTGGCTATCGCTGTGCATGAAAACCCCTTATGAAGTTTACCATAGTAAAAGATTTTAACGGTTTGCATCCTGTTTTAACCTTGCTCTTTATGCTTTACCTTGCTTTTTGTAGGATCTCACTGTATTTTGCAAAAAAGTTCCTTTACTTAACAAACGAAGAGTGCAAAACCAAATGTCATTTTCTTTTAAAACCCTGCTTCTAAAAGTATCATATTCACATGCCTTATAAATCCACTGAAATTAGATCAGCTAATTTAACAACTATTTTAATAGCGATGATTGAAATAAATTCCTGGTGGCAAATCTGATTTTTTTGGGTGTCCTGACAAAATTTGCCAGGGTCTATTTTTAAGCTACAGGAAAGACTAAAACAGTATTTGACATTCCAGCATAAAGCAATGGTTGCAGTGGTAAGATTGATCGTGTGGTCTTTTTTAAATAACTTTTCCATTCTCTGACTTTTTTCCTGTTTCGGCTTTTATGACCTTTGTAAATAAAAATGGAGATGAGAATACCAATGTTCAGACATTTTATTTGACCATAATAAGGAAATGTGAAGAATTCAGAATTCAAGAAGCTCATAGTGCTTGGTGTGTGTAATGTAATTGAGCACAGCCAGCAGGTTTAATATACATTCCAGTGGATGTGCTGCTCAAACTGCCAATGCCTTCAAATGCAATAAGAAATACTGATCATTATTTCAGACCACACCAAACGTCCAGAATAATAATCTATTCAAATTTAATTTTAATGTCTTAATTTAAGGGTGATTTAACTCAACACTAATAAAAACTAAATAACTCAATTCTAATTTACGAAGTTTATCATTTTCCCCCAGGTTGGCACAGTCGCGCATAACACTGATGCCTTACAGCTCTTGCGTCTTGGTTTCGATTCCCAATAGCTGCCTTCTGTTTAGAGTTTGCATGTTCTCCCTGTGGGTTTTCTCCATGTCATCAGGTTTCATCCCACACTCCAGACACATGCTGTCTTGGCTAATTGGCAATTGGAGTGTGAGTGAGTGTCTGCCCTGCTTGGGACTGCTGTTCTGTCCAGCGTGCTTCCTATCTTTCCCCTGTTGTCTATAGACTCAGGCTCATAGCATAGCAATGCTGTGTTTTACTAAGCAAGTATTTAAAAGGGATGGATGAGTCCCCATGCTCCCCTAAAATAGCTCAAACATATACAGCTAGAATGCTTTAATGATCATGACAATTTTATTAAGTACAATATGTAGAAAATGTGTCTGCATTGACAAGCCTTGAAAGGTACATTACAGTATTAGTTATCTTCTTCCATTGCCCGGACAAGAAAATGGTGGGCAATTGTTTAGAGATTTCATTGCTATTGAAAGCAGATGACAAAGGTGAGATGCAGTTGTCACCTATTTGTGCAGTGTATAAAAGTTCTAAATGCAGTCTCTAGAGCTGGCAACTTGTTTTAGCGATCACAGAGTCACAAACTGTTACTCTGTCAAAGTCCTGTTTAGAATGCTGTAGTAATTCATGAATAAAGCAAGGCCAAACTGTTTGTCTTTCAACACTTAATCAGAATATACCAAATGCATTTGTCAATTGTAACTAGGTTGTTCATATTCAAATGGCAAACACATTTGTTACCTCTGCTTTGTATTATTAATCTCCAGGTTATAATCCTTAATTTATGTGCTTTTATGGTGGTGTATTGTTTTCCCTCTACACATTTATTTATTTATTTATTTATTTATTTATTCATTCTTAAAGTTAACAAAGGTAATGTAGAAAACACAGTTTTATTAAGTTAATTCATCATCTTAAGACACCCAATTGTACACATAATGATAACACACTGTAAAAATGCAGGTGACAGAATGGTCTCCTTTACATCTTGAAAGCCAAGCACAATTTTGCTACTTTTTCAAATGTGTTCACTGGGACTTAATAATGCACTCTGGGTCTCTAATTTCATTGTGTCAGAGTGTTTTAGGCATTGTAAATGGAGACTTTAATAAAACAGTCCACTTCCCCTGATCTCCCTTGTTACTGATACTGTGGCTTATTGTACTGCTGTATATCTCCCATTGTACAAGAAGACAATGTTGGCAAGGCTGCTATTGAGTGATTAGTACAGTATGAACCACATGACAAGAATCTCTTATCACATTTCACGTTATCCGTATTCCAGATTGTAGGGCAAACTAGTTTCTCTGGGGCAGACATCTGTCCCTTAGTTGTCCCTAAATATTCTAGGGAACAGGATGCCTTCTAAATGTGGCAAAACATTTCAAAGGGGTATACTATAACAGTGTGCTCTCCTCTTTGAAGTCACATAATGTCATGATTGTTTGGATACCTTTGTCTAGCTACAAGTTTTCAGTTCCATTTTAAGTTGCCTCACTTTTTTGCCATACCAAATGAATGCAAAGCTCTGTGAAGCCTGTCATAATGTGGAGCATGGAGTAGTATGATGGTACTGTACTTGAGTACTGAAAATAAACGTGCCCTTGTACTTAAATGGCTTCGTACTGTTCACAAAGTAGCAGCTGGAAGACTAGAGACGAAAGACGAGAGCTCCTAGACATGTAATCAAAAATAACAGCACATATAGTTATTTAAAACAATTAAAAAAGAGAAGAACATTACCTCATCCATGTCATAGGCAAAATCACCTGGAAAACACAAATAATGATTATTATGCATGTGAAAATCACAGTCCTTTAGCATTCATAGTTTTATCAGTGTTTATTAGATGTTCCGAATGTCAGCAGATACGCACAAGTGCATATTAGCAAAAACATATAATAATATAATTCAATATTATTATTGATTTGTTTGGCTGATGCTTTATATAAAGTTACTTGTCTCTAAGTATTTATAAAGTTAGGAATTATACAAAAGCAGCCTGAGTGAAGTGCCTTGCTTAAGGAAACAACTGAAATTCCCCACCTGGGACCTGAACACTGCAGTTCTTAGTCCAGAGTCCTATCCACTATTTTACACTGCTCCCCAAAAAATGTTTATCTTTTAACCATAGTGTATCGGGTATATTTTGCTTTAAAAACATTACTTTTTCACAGTAAGGGTGATTTAGGTTTTAGGCACTTAGGTAATGCCAACATATGTATAAATATGTGGCCCACAATATGTAAAAAATATTTATCCATTAATGTTTTAATCCATGAATTAACTTTTTGCAGGGAAGCTAGGGCCTATTCTGGCAAAAGTACCAGAAAACACCCTGGATGGGACGTCGGTCCATTGCAGGGCACACACGG